>NC_058132.1:475781557-475781827 GCF_016433145.1 Gracilinanus agilis
TTTCCCTTCTGATTTTGACTACATTGTTTTTGTTTGTACAAAAGCTTTTTAGCTTAATATAATCAAAACCATTTAATTTACATTTTGTAATTTTCTCTAACTCTTGCTTGGTTTTAAAATCTTTCCTTTCCCAGAGATCTGACAAGTATACTATTCTGTGTTCACTTAACTTATTTATAGTTTCCCTCTTTATATTCAAGTCATTCACCCATTCTGAATTTATCTTGGTGTAGGGTGTGAGATGTTGATCTAAACCTAATCTCTCCCATA
>NC_058132.1:475781896-475831832 GCF_016433145.1 Gracilinanus agilis
CACTTTCTCATGTGCTTATTGATAGTTTTGATTTCTTTACCTGAAAATTGCCTATTCATGTCTCTTGCCCATTTATCAATTGGGGAATGGCTTGATTTTTTATACAATTGCTTTAACTCCTTGTATATTTGAGTGATTAGACCCCTGTCAGAGTTTTTCGTTATAAAGATTTTTTCCCAATTTGTTGTTTCCCTTCTGATTTTGACTACATTGTTTTTGTTTGTACAAAAGCTTTTTAGCTTGATATAATCAAAACCATTTAATTTACATTTTGTAATTTTCTCTAATTCTTGCTTGGTTTTAAAATCTTTCCTTTCCCAGAGATCTGACAGGTATACTATTTTGTGTTCACTTAGCTTATTTATAGTTTCCCTCTTTATATTCAGGTCATTCACCCATTCTGAATTTATCTTGGTGTAGGGTGTGAGATGTTGATCTAAACCTAATCTCTCCCATATTGTTTCCCAAATTTCCCAGCAGTTTTTGTCAAATAGTGGATTCATGTCCCAAAAGTTGGGCTCTTTGGGTTTATCATACATGGTCTTGCTAATGTCGTTAACCCCAAGTCTATACCACTGATCCTCCCTTCTATCTCTTAGCCAGTACCATATTGTTTTGATGACTGCTGCTTTATAGTATAGTTTAATATCTGGTACTGCTAGGCCCCCTTCCTTCACATTTTTTTCATTATTTCCCTTGATATTCTTGATCTTTTGTTATTCCAAATGAAATTTGTTATGGTTTTTTCTAATTCAGTAAAGAAGTTTTTTTGGTAATTTGATAGGTATGATGCTAAATAGGTAAATTAATTTGGGTAGAATGGTCATTTTTATTATGTTAGCTCGGCCTACCCATGAGCAATCCAATGTTTTTCCAATTGTCTAGATCTAGTTTTAATTGTTTGAAAAGTGTTTTGTAGTTGTATTCATATAATTGCTGTGTTTGTTTTTGGTAGATAGATTCCCAAGTATTTTATATTGTCTAGGGTGATTTTAAATGCTGTTTCTCTTTCTACCTCTTGCTGTTCTAATGTGTTGGAAATATATAGAAATGCTGATGTTTTATGTGTATTTATTTTGTATCCTACAACTTTGCTAAAGTTGTTGATTATTTCTACAAGCTTCTTAGTTGATTCTCCAGGATTTTTTAAGTAGACCATCATATCATCTGCAAAGAGTGATAGCTTAGTCTCCTCATTGCCTATTTTGATACCTTCAATTTCTTTTTCTTCTCTAATTGCTATTGCTAGTGTTTCTAGTACTATGTTGAATAATAGAGGTGATAATGGGCATCCTTGTTTCACTCCTGATCTTGTTGGGAAGGCTTCTAATTTATCCCCATTGCATATAATGCTTGTTGATGGTTTTAGGTATATACTGTTTATTATTTTTAGGAAGGGTCCTTCTATTCCTATACTTTTCAATGTTTTCAATAGGAATGGGTGCTGTATTTTGTCAAAGGCTTTTTCAGCATCTATTGAGATGATCATGTGAATTTTGTTTGTTAGACTGTTGATATGGTCAATTATGTGGATGGTTTTCCTAATGTTGAACCATCCTTGCATTCCTGGTATAAATCCCACCTGATCATGGTGGATGATCTTCTTAATTACTTGCTGGAGTCTCTTTGCTAATATTCTATTTAAGATTTTTGCTTCTATGTTCATTAGGGAGATTGGTCTATAGTTTTCTTTCTCTGTTTTTGGTCTACCTGGCTTTGGGATCAGTACCATATTTGTGTCATAAAAGGAATTTGGTAGGACTCCTTCTTTACTTATCATATCAAATAATTTGTATAGGATTGGGATTAGTTGCTCTTTGAATGTCTGATAGAATTCACTTGTGAATCCATCAGGTCCTAGTGATTTTTTCTTAGGGAGTTCTTTGATGGCTTGTTCAATTTCTATTTCTGATATGGGATTATTTAGGTATTCTATTTCTTCTGCTGTTAATCTAGGCTATTTATATTTTTGTAAATATTCATCCATATCTCCTAAATTTTTATATTTGTTGCCATATAATTGGGTGAAATAGTTCTTAATGATTGCCTTAAATTCCCCTTCATTAGAGTGAGGTCTCCCTTTTCATCTTTAATACTGTCAATTTGGTTTTCTTCTTTCCTTGTTCTATGCATTTCAAAAACCTGTTCCAATGACTTTTTTTCTTTTTTTCCCCCTCTTTGTCAAACCTGTTCGTAATTCACCTTTTCCCTTCCCTCTCTGAAATTGAAAAAAAAATTATCTGTCAGTCAGTCTATCTATCTGTCTGTCTGTCTGTGTGTCTATCTATCTATCTACCACCCATAGATACATACATATATATACATTAATGCATATATAATTAAAAATAAAGCTCTCACATTAGCTGTTTCAAAAAATGAATGTCTCATTCTTCAACTCTTTTTCAGAAGTTCCATAGCATTATCCATCATCAGTCTTCTGGAATCATAGTTGTTCATTGCATTGGTCATGGCTCTTCATTCTTTCAAAGTTGTTTTCCTCTATATTTTCTTCAACTGTAAAGTGGAGATAATATCACTCAGTTGACAGAGTTGTTGTGAGAATCAAAGGAAAAAATATTTGTAAAGCATTTAACACAATACCTGGCACATAGTAGGCACTTATAAATTCAGTGATACCATTACTATTATTATATGTGGCACACAGTAACAATAAAATGGATTAAAATGGATTATTATACTCTCAGCTAAGTACAGAAAAAGAAAGTAAACATATGGAGAACAATTAGTTAGGGAGAGATATTTCATTGCCCCTACATTTCAATGGGAAAGCATTTTCAGTGATGATATAGATCAGTTGTTCCCCAACTTTTTTGGCCTACCACCCCCTTTCCAGAAAAAATATTACTTAGCCCCCTGGAAGTTAAATTTTTTTTAAATTTTAATAGTAATTAATAGGAAAGATAAATGCACCTGTGGCCATCACTTCCCCGCTGGATTGCTGCAGCACCCACCATGGGGCGGTAGCGCCCACTTTGGGAATCACTGATATAGATAATTAATGGGATATGCAGTCTGGTAGAAGGCCACAATCTTTATCCTATGAGTCCAGGTGGAATAGATCCACAAAGAACTGATGATGAAGTCAATTTAACTCTCTTTAGGGGCCCAGGATGACCTCCTACTCTGACTCTACCCCACTTTCTTCTCAGAGTCTCCCTCTAGGGAATAAAAAGAATCTGGAACTATGTACTTTCTCAAAGCTTAAGTCAGAAGGCAAAAACCTCTCTTCTCCCAAATTTCCACCAACTTCATCCTTCATGATGACATAGAGAATCCAGTAATCAGTCTCCATCAATGTGGGAAGTCCTGTGCAAATGATCTTTGAGCCTTGGGTTATTCAGTTAAATAGATGTTAATGCCTCCATGAAACATGCTAAAACAAAGTCAAAAGTGAAAAAAAAATCAGAAGAAAATGCAAATTAACTCCTATTAAAAAGAACTGACCTGAAAAACAGACTAAGGAATGATCATTTAATAAATACTAGATTACCTGAAAGCCAAGCCAAAAACAATAAAGTTAGACCCCATATTTTAAGGAATCATGAGGACTTGGATCCTTAGAATCAGAGGGCAAAGTGTACTTTACTTTGGACTCATGCAGAGTGAAGAGAGTAGAACCAGGAGAATACTTTAAACAATAACAACATTATAAAATAATTGTGAAAGACTTAAGAGCACTGATCATCAAAATGACCAATAATAATTTCAGATGATTTGTGATTTAGAATATTGCTTACCTCCTGATAGAGAGGTGATCAACTGTATTGTATGTCAATGCAGCACGAGACACATGTTTTTGCACATGAAAAATGTAGAATGTTGTTTTTCCTTGATTGTGTATTTGTCACGGGGGGTTTTGTTTGACTGTTTTCACGTGTTGGGATTTCATTGTTGTCGTTATTTTCCCTCTAAGGGGAGGAAGTGGAAGGAAGTGATAGGAAATGTTATTAATGTGAAAAACAAAATAAAATTTAATTTAAAAAACCTAAGCACAGAAAACAAAAATAATTACATTTATTTTCTGTATGCAAAATCTTTCTTAAAATTTGTGCAATCAAATTATTTATTTTATTTTCTGTGATCTGCATCAGTAATAACTTCTTTCCTATCCATAAATGCAGTATATATTTTCTATCTTGTTCTTCTAATTTTTTTTTTGTGATGTGATCTTTTTTTTCTAAGGGGTACATCTCATTGGAGCTTGTCTTCACATGTAATGAGAGAAGTTGGCCTATACTAACTTGCACAGACTGCCTTCCATCTATCCCAATACTGTTTTTAAGATAATATGACCTTGATATCATGATCCCAAATGTATTTTTAATTTAGGCTTCTGGTTTATTTTGTTTAATTTATGAAAATAGGGTTCCCTCTTTGATTTCTAGGTTTGTTTATTGAAATGCAGGAGGGGATTATCTGTCATTTGTATTTTGTGATATTTGTGAATCTTAGGAATTAAGTAGAGTTAAATTTCTCCCACATAAATAACATTAGAGACATTCTTTAAGAAAGAAAAACAAACATTCTTGTCATATTTTTTATAAATGGAATTATGGTTTCTGTGTGTTTTTCTAAGCAATAATGTAAACAGAAAAAATCAATATAACACTCCTTTCTTCTTCAGGTGGTAGTGGTTCAGTCCAGGGTAAATATGATGTGCTGAACAATATTGAATTTATTAATTTTCCTTCTGAAGTGTAAAGCTAAATTGTTATTCTAAAAGAATGAAGAATATGGTTAGAACCACATAAAACAGATTGCAAATTGAATCTACCACTAGTAACAAATATTGATTTCAAATACCAAGAGTTTATATTAAATTAAAATCAAATTTATATCTCCTGAGTGCCTACATCAGCAAAATAGAGAGAGTGAATAGATGAATTGGGCTTGCAACTTAAAAAATTAGAAAGAACAAATTAAACATCCCCATATAAAAACTAAATTGGAATCCTAAAAATTAGAAGAGAAATAAATAAAATTGAAAGTAAAAGAGCTATTGAACTAATAAATAAGACCAACAGTTGGTAGTTTAAAAAAATAAAATAAAGTACTGGCAAATCTAATGAAAAAGAAGAGAGGAAATTAATAGTATCAAAAATGAAAAAGGTAATCACCTCAAATGAAGAGGAAATTAGGACAAGTATTAAGAGCTAGAGCTATTATACTCCATTATATAGCAATAAATATAGTAATCTAGGTGAAATGGATGAATATTTACAAAAATATAAAATGTGTAGATTAACAAAAGAGGAAATAGAACTTCGGGGCTAAGATGGCTGTATTGTAGAAGCAAGGGTATTCCTCTCTTCACCACCTACCAATATAAAGCACCTCAAAAGGACAAAAACCAAAATCAGATGAGTGAAGTGATAGGGCACAGTCTTGAAGGTAGTCAGTGTTTGGGCATTTCCAAGCTATAAGGGGGTAAAATTACTCTTACAAAAGTGCGAGCTAATCACCCCTCCCCAACTCCACCTACAGGTTCAGAGTTGGAGCAAGTGCAGGGCAATCACTAGATTCTCCAGGGACTGGTTGAGAATACTACAAGAGCAGCAAGACTTGGGAACCAAGAAGGCTGAGTAATGCAGAGATAGGGCAGAGAGGGGTTGCACACAGCAGATGCAGTGGAGACTGAAAAATAACCTCAGGGCAAAAAACTCTCTGTAGCTCGATACAAAGACCTGCCTACCCTCCTCACTCAGGTTTCTGAGTGGGAAGGGAAGAAAAAACTACCAAAGCAATGGCCACCAACAATCAAGAACTACAATTTACAATTACCAAAACAAAAAAAAAGCCTCTGACTCTGGATAATTTCTATGAAGAAAACCTCCAGATTTCAGAGGAGACCCCAGAGAATGACAAACAAGCAAACACATCTAAACCTTCAAAAAAAATTGGAAATTGGTCACAAGCTCTTGAGGAGTTCAGATTTGAGATTATGAACCAAGTGAGAAAGGTAGAAGAAACCTGGCAAGAAAAGGGGAAATAGTTTAAAAAGAAAATAGCAGTTTAAAAGACAGCATCTCCCACTTAGAAAAAGAAGCCCAGAAATAAAATTAAGTGATAAGCAGATTGAAGACCAGAACTGACCTGGTGGAAGCCATGAAAAGCAAGATAGACCAAACCAAAAAGGAAAATCAAAAGATCATAGCTGAAAACCATCTTTAAAAACTAGAATTGGGCAAGTAGAAGCTAATGATCTCACAAGGCAGCAAGAATTAATAAAGCAAAGTCAAAAGAATGACAAATTAGAAGAAAACATGAACTATTTCATTGAGAAGATGGATGAATTGGAAAATAGGTCCAGGAGAGACAAATTGAGAATCATAGGCCTACATAAAAACCCGGAAATAAACAGAAATCTTGACATCATACTACAAGAAATTATCCAAAAAAAAAAAAACCTGCCTTCATATTCTTGAACATGAGGGCAAAATAGACATTGAAAGAGTCCATAAATCACCCTCTCCATTAAATCCTCAAAAGACAAGCCCAAGGAATGTAATTGCCAAATTCAAGAGCTGCCAAGCTAAGGAGAAAATATTACAAGAAGCCGGAAAGAGACAATTCAGATATCAAGGAGCACCTTGATCTGTGTAATCAGGATTACACAGATTCTGGCAGCCTCCACACTAAAGGACCACAAGGCTTGGAATATGATATTCAGAAAGGCAAGAGAATTGGGCCTACAAACTAGGATCACCTGCCCATCAAAACTAACTTGCAGGGGAAAGTATGGATATTTAACAAAATAGAAGATTTCCAGGTATTTGTAAAGAAAAGATAAGAATTAAACAGAAAATTCAATGTTCAAATACAAAACTCAAGAGAAACATGAAAAAGTAAACAAGAAAGAAAGGTGGAAATTTTTTTCTTTAAAGGACTTCAGTAAGGTCAAATTGTTTATATTCCTATATGGAAAAATGATATCTGTCACTCTCAAAAACTGTATCAACTATCAGTACTTAGAAAAATTATCCATAGGTAGAGGTTGGGAAGCTGATGGACTGGCCTGGGCTAGGAGCCTTCAAGACTCTCTCTCCTCCCCCATACATAGGCTTGAGTGAGTGGGGAGGGGTAAGTGCTCCTTGCTTTCAAACCCCTCCCACTCAGCAGTTGGTTTTTAGTTAAAAATGGAGACTGGGCAATGACTCCTGACAAGGCTCAGCAAAGCTAATCTCTGATGATGGTCATTTTCTCCACTTATATTCCTCACAGGTTTGATTGAGGGACAAAGGAGAAGCTGATAACTTGTTATCAAGAACTGAGGAGGATCTGACTTCCTTTGCTGGCAATAGAAAGGATCCAAACTTATAGTAGCTGTGAGGCACAACTATTAAAAGATGTAATTTATATATTGATAAAAGAAAGAAGGGATAGGCAAGGAGGGGTATCAAGGATTTGGATAGGATCTGGGAAGCCCATAACTGTTACTTAGAAACTGCCACTCCTCCCCCCCTCCAGGAGGGAGTGGCAGACTTTATATCTAGCTGGCACTCAAAGCTTATAATAATCACTTCTAATATCTAAAATAACTAAATAACTATTATGTTGTTGCTAGAAAGGTCTAATCCCGCTAGACAGGCAAACTCCCGAGTAGAAACCACACTGGCTTTTGTCCCTTTGGCCACCAAGGTAAACCCCAAACTGGGAAAAGCAAGCAGAGAGACCTGCCCACCTCAACCCCCAGGAATCAACTGTTTAACTCCTTTCCAACTGTCCCCTCACCCAGAGTTCTCTAGGGGGTTCCCCTGGAATTCTGGGTGAGGCTTGACCCTGTATCTGTGAATCAGAATTCCACCCTGCCATTTTCCATGTTACAAGCAGAGCTACTAATGTCTGATTAATTCAAAGGCATTAGGAGTGTTGAGTTTCTAGAGATACTTTGCTTCATCCATGGGGTCAGTGGAGTGAAGGTAGCCCCTTTGATAACTGCATATTGATAGTCTAGAGTGTGATATTAATTGGGCAGAGTAAAATGTCCCTCCAGCTGAAAAGAAGAATAGTTATTGCTACATTATAAGAAAGACCTGGCAAAACACATTAAGAAATATTATATTACGATTAGTCCTGATTTTTCTGTCTTTGGTTTAAAGTGGGATATTTCCACACTGAATCTTTGGGCATGTGTGCTTATTTTGCATAGTCTCAGGGTAATCACTTCTCTTACTCGTTTTTCATCTTTTGATTTGAAGAATGTGGGACCAGAAAAAATAATAAGAAAAAGATGTGTTATTCCATGATGGTTTCAATGCAAGGACATGCCTCCAGACAGCCTGCAACCACCACATTGGCAATTCCAAGTTTATGTGTGTCAACTTGAAAATAAAGAGGATTACCAAAAGGTCTTCAATTGGTCTGGAGGAACTGCAGTTTGGGTCACATAGGAGAGTTTGGGAGTACCCACTCTGAGAGAGAGGGACTGGGTTTAAATGAACTTCAACCAGAAAGAATGACCAAAAAGGATAGCAGTGAGGAAGATCAAAAGCTTCAGATGTGATTAAAGTCTGATTAAATCAAAGGCTATGGAGTGGTAAGTTTCCAGAGATATCACAAGATCTGCTCCAACCATGAGGTCAGTGAGGTCAAGGTAGCCTATTTTGATTAATGCATTTCACAAGTGTCATAGCAGACTTTGTTGTGTCAAAGAACTGGTTCTGAAAGACTGAATAGAACTGATGCAGGAAAAACTGAATTCTACTGTTATGAAAAATAAAGCATTTATTATGTAAAAGTACGATCATGCATGGGAAAAGTGAGAATCTAGACTCAGTGCTCAAAGACAGGCTGCTGCTAGTCACTAATTGAAGGGTCTTAGAGGTAAGTGGGTTAGGAAAGGAGGGCTGAGGAGGAGCTACTTATAATACTGCTTGACTCATGAGGCAGATGCTTTGAAAAATCCCAAGGCTCTCTGGTAAGTCTCTGAGACCTAACAATGGCAGGAAACACCTGATGCTGGTCTGAATCAGTTCTATGCTTATTGATGTGATGCTGTCTTTTGGGGTCAGTGAGGCACTCTCTGCTCCTATGTCAGGGTTATTGCTTCAACTGTAATTGAATTCTCTTCCTCCTATAAATCTGGGGGGGGGGGGGAAGATAGCTCAAACACAAAATTAGAATCTAGATATTTAGAAAGCTGGCACTTGGAAAAAATGAATAGGAGGATATTCCTGAGGCTTTTGGACTTTGACATTGAAGCATGCTTACTAATTCAAAAACTAAAGAACAAGATATGAAGAATAATTGGTTGAAAAAGGAAGCTATTAGTTAGCATGCTTTCTCTCTTCCCACTCCCAACTAGAAACAGCTTTGTGGCAGTAGTCTCATGGTATCTCAAGAGTTCTGTTCCACATAGTGGGGTAACACATTACTATACCTTCCTTACCCCTCACCACACACAGTAGTGAGAATATTTTATTGGCATTTGATTCAGGAGCAATTTGTAATACATAGGAGTGGTTAATTTTTTTAAAAGATAAGTCTTTAGTTATGCCTCTGATGACTGCATTTTCTGCTTGTCTTATGTCTTCAACCCAAAACTCCAGCCAACTTAGACTCAATCCCTGTCAGTGACTTTCTTCACTTTCCCACCTATGGGTCTGCTCATTCTTGATCCCTTTGCCTAGGGTCTACTCTCTCCTTCTTGATTTATCAAATTCTTACTCATTTCTTTAAACCCAAGACAGATATTACTTTCTCCATGAATATTTTCTTTAATCCATCTTATCATGAATAAATTTCCCTTCCTGGACACACAGGGAGATTCAGAACTCTCTAATACTCTTAATATGTTTTATTGTATATGATTATTATATGTTCTCTTGTCTTTCTCTTCTTACTAAACTACAAATTCCATGAAGTCATGGACGGTGTTTTTATATTCCTCTAAGAGTCTAGCAAAGTTTATACACAGAAAATGTCTACTAAATGAGTGAAAGAGAGGAGATAAGGGAAGAAGGAAGGAAGGAAGGAAATAAGGAAGTTGAAGAGGAAGAGAAACACAAACACATAAACCTGCATATATACATACATGGTTTTACACATGCAAAGAAAAATACTAAAATACAAATTACCTAAGGAAATCCTCCCTATTTGAGAAACTACTGAGAATATATATCTGCACATACAATTTTGTATATGTATGCAGACATGTATACACATATATGTATAAATTTTATATGTATACATGTATATACACACATGAATGTGTATAGGTATGGATGCGTGTATTGACTTGGCCTACCCATAAGCAATATTTCTCTGATAGTTTATATATGACTTTGTGTGAAAAATATTTTGCAATTGTGTTCACAAAATTCCTGCACCTGCCTTAACAAGTAGAGTTCCAAATATTTTATAATGTTTATAATAGTAGTTACTTTAAATGAAATTCCTCTTTTAATTTATACCTGAAAGACTTTGTTGGAAATATTTTAAAATGTGGGTGACTTATGTGGGTATATATTCTATATCTTGCAACTTTGCTGAAGTTGTTAATTATTTCAACTAGTTTTTTAGTTGATTTTCTAGTGTGAAGATAGGATTAACTCTCCCCTTGTCTATTTTTAGCTAGTCAAATCAAGAACTTAAAGTACCCCTACTTACCATTAACAGAGAGTTCACAAGTCCACTTACTAGAGTAAGCTCACACCTCCAAAGGTCACTGCCCCTCTCTTTGAGCAATGCTAAGCAAATTGAAAGACTGCCATTGTTTTTTGTGAAGAAGGAGGTGATGTGGAAAAGAGAAGCATAAAAGAAAGACCAGCATGGTTTAGGGGCTTCCCTTCCTAGTGTTTGAAGAGACTGATTCCAGAGAGTTCCTTTCCTTTCATTTGGAGAGACTGGTTCTGGAGATTCTTTCCTGGTGTTTGGAGTGAGTGGCTGAGATCCTTGCCTTGACTCAGAGGAGACTTTTTTTCCTGGATCCTATGTCAGTTTGCAGGGTGAGATTCCTGCCTTGGCTTTGGAGAAAGCTGTGTGGGTGGAACTCTGGCTGAAGATACCACAAGGACTTCTGGCTGAGAATTACAGGGAAATCCACATGGAAACGAGGGCCTTGGGGAAGACCCTGCTGGGGCTGAACCTGACTTCACTGGAAAAAGGCTGGTAGGTTTGTTAGAAATCTGTCTCTTTATCTACACTTTTCTACTTTCACTCTTTCCACCTCTTTGTAAATAAAGTTGCTAAAAGTCATTTTGACTTGAGCCATAATATTTTAAAATTGGAGACCACAATGTTACTTTATAACTCTCATATTTAGTATAAAACCTAAATTTAAATTCTTAACCTAGGATTCTCTATGTATAACATCATATTATCTATAGACTGAATATTTTGTTTCCTCATTGCCTGTTCTAATTCTTTCCATTTCTCTAATCTTTTTTATTACTTATATTTCTAGTACTATATTGAATAATATTAGTGATAATAGATATGCTTGTTTTACCCCGATCTTATTGGGAAAGCTGCTAGCTTGTCCTCATTACATATAATGCTTATTAATGATTTTATAATATTGATAGAAGATAGATACTGCATTTTAAGGAAAGCTCTATTAATTTGTATAGTTTCTAGTGTTTTTAAAGAAATGAGAGTCAAATTTTGTCCAAGGCTTTTTCTACTGAGCTAATCATATGACTTTGGTGTTTTTTTGTTGTTATTATTAATATGATCAGTTTTGTTAATAGTTTCCCTAATACTGAACCAGCTTTGCATTCTTGATATAAATCTTACTTGGTCACAATATAAGCTGTTTGTGACATACTGCTGTAATATATTATTTCATTTACATTTTTTACATCAATATTCATTCAAGAAATTGGTTTATGATCTTTCTCCATTTTCTTTTTGATTACTCATTTTATATTTATCTTTTTATGCTTCTATTGAGTTATATTTGAATATCAAATTCTCTATCCAGTTCTGGATTTTTTATTGGAAAATCTTGAAAATCTTATTTTACATTTTAAAAGTTAATTTTTTACATTGAAGAATTATATTCAGTTTTGTTGGGTAGGTAATTCTTGGCTATAAAATCCTAGCTCATTTGCCTCCCAGACTATCATATTATGAGCTGTCTGATCATTTAATTTTGAGCTGCTAAATCACTAAATCACACTGATCCTAACACTTGACCCGTAATATTTAGATAGTTTTTTTTTTCTTTTTGTCTACTTGAAGTATTTTCTTCTTGAAATCTCTAGATTTGGGCTATAACATTTCTGGAAGGTTTCATTTTGGGATAACTTTTAGAAAGGGATCTGTGGATTCTTTTCATTTCTGCTTACCCTTTCGTTTTAAGAAATAAAAAAATCTTAATAATTTCTTGAAACATAATGTCCTGGCTCTCTTAAAATAATAATTTTCAAGTAATAAAATAATTCTTAAATTATCTTTTTTCCCATCTATTATCTAAGACAAAATTTTCCAATGTTGTATTTCACATTTCTTCTATTTTTTAATTCTTTTGACTTTCTTTGATTGTTTTGTAATGTCTCATTGAGTTATTAGCTTCCATTTGACCAATTCTAACTTTTTAAGAAATTATTTTTCTTCAGTTAAGTTTTATAACTCTTCCCATTTGGCCAATTCTTCTTTTAAAGAAACATTTCTCTTCAGTGGACTTTTGTGCATCTTTGACCATTTGGCCAGTTGTTTTCTAACATATTTTTCTTTTGTCTCTTTTACCTATCTTTTGATTCTCTTTCAGAATTTTCTTGCGTCAATTTCATTTCTTTTTGTAATTGTTCCTCTACTTCTATTATTTTATTTTTAAAAACCCTTCCTGACTTCTTCCAGAGATTCTTATTGAACTTGTATCAATTTTTCTTTGAACTTTTCCTTGTAATTAGTTTGACATCATTGTCTTCTTCTGAGTTTATGTATTGCTTTTCTTGTTACCAAAATGACTTTTTGTGGTAAAGTTCTTTTTCTACTTGCTCATTTTTTCACCCTATTTCTTAATTTAACTTCATGCTAAAGTAGGTCTCTGTTCCGGTTTTTCATGTATGATTTTCACAGCTATGTCTGAGAATCTATAAGTTTTCAGTGCTTCCATGTGGTATAATCTAAGAAGTGTATTCATTGCTCTCCTAGCTTGTGCTCTGTTCTTTACCCAGGAGGGGACCTTGTTCCCCTTTGTCTTCAAGTTCCAGGGTTCTTCTTAGCCCTGGAAATGTGACTAAGCCCACTGTTTTATTGCAACAGTGAGCATTAATGCTCCTATTTTCCTTGCAATTCAGACCAGGATCCCTTCTCCCTTGTTTGTGGCACTGAAAATAATTTTTCTCTATCCTAGAACTATGACCAGGGTTCCAATATCACTACTGTTATAAGAGCTAGTCACCCTGGAACTTCAACCTAGAACTCCATATGGGTAATGAAACAAGGTTCTGAACCCAGTGCCAACAAAATGTCCTCTGCAATCTCTTTCTGACCAAATGTCTCATCCCATCACTATTTGTGGACTAAGAATTCCCTAACCTTCTGCTATTATTGCAACTGCCTCCAAAGTAAACTGTTGGACTTTTCATGTCTTTTCTGTAACCTCGGTTGACAATCACCCCAGTGTGACAGATCTTTCCTGTTGTTCTCCTCATGCTGCTTACTATACTTTGCATCAATTCACATAGGTCTTTTCAACTCTTTCTGAAATCATCCTGTTCATCATTCCTTACAGCACGATAGTATTCCATCACCAGGATATACCACACTTTGTTCAGCCATTCCCCAATCGATGAATGTCCCTTTATTCTTTGCCACCACAAAGAATAGTAATAAATATTTTTGTTCAAGGAGGTGCTTTCCCATTTTTTAAATCTCTTTGGGATACAGCCCTAGTAGTGGCATTACTATATCAAAGGGTATGTTTTAACAAAATGAAGGTTTGTGGCAATCCTGAGTCTAGTAAGTTTATTAGCACTGTTTTTCTAATAGTATGTATTCATATCATGTTTGTGTCACATTTTGGTAATTCTCACAATTTTTCAAAATGTTTTCATTATTATTATATTTGTTAAGGTAATATATGATCAATGATCTTTGATGTTACTATTGAAATTATTTTGTGGTGCCACAAACCACATCACATTTCTTTCTTTCTTTTTTTTTTTTTTAAACCCTTACCTTCTGTCTTGGAGCCAATACTGTGTATTGTACAAGGCAGAAGAGTGGTAAGGGCTAGGAAATGGGAATTAAGTGACTTCCCCAGAGTAACACAGCTAGGAAGTACTTGAGGCCAGATTTGAACCTAAGACCTACCATCCCTAGGCCTGGCTCTCAATCCACTGAATCATCAGCTGCTCCCCTACATCACATTTATTAAAGCACTACAAACTTCATCAATAAATGTATGTGTTCTGACTATTCTACCAACTATTCCCATCTCTCTCCCCTCTTCCAGTCCCCTATTTCCTGGGATACAAGAACATTGAAATCAAGCCATTCAATAACCTTATGATGACCTCTTAGTGTTCAAGTGAGAGGAAGAGTCAATCCATATGACAAACTTTATTGTTGTCTTATTTTCAGAAATTGTCACAGCCACCTTGACCTTCACAAAATATCACATTGATGAATCAGTAGCCTTCAATATTAGGGCAAGATCCTCCACCAGCAAAAAGATAACAACTTGATGAAGTCTCAGAGGAGTGGGCACTTCTTTTAAAAAAGGATTTTTTTAAAACCCTTACTTTCCAGGGGGAACTTGGGTAGCTCAGTGTATTGAGAACCAGGCCTAGAGACGGGAGGTCCTAGGTTCAAATCTAGCCTCAGACACTTCTCAGCTGTGTGACCCTGGGCAAGTCACTTGACCCCCATTGCCTACCCTTACCATCTTCTGCCTTGGAGCCAATACACAGTATTGACTCCAAGATGGAAGGTAAGGGTTTAAAAAACAAAACAAAACCTTACTTTCCATCTTAGAATTAATACTAAATATTGTTTCCAAGGCTAAGCAATTAGGATTAAATCACTTGCCCAGGGTCACAAACTTGGAAAGTGTCTTAGGAAAGATTTGAGCAATGTACTTTCTCTAGACTTAACTCTCTATCCATTGAGCCACGTAGTTGCCCCCAACAAAATTTTTTTATATATGTATATGACATAATACTATTGCACTCAATAGATTATAGCATAAAATAAATATAACTTTTGTATGTACTGGAAAACCCTAAAATTCATATGATTCACTTTATCATGATATTTACTTTATTACAGTGGTGTTGAACTGAACCCAAACTATATCTGAGGTATGCCTGTACAACAAAAGCAGGGGTATGTTCCAACAAGCTTATACTAACTCAACCTATTGTTAGATTTTCAGTGTAAATATTTATACCTTAGGTAAATGCTACAAATTACTACGTGATTTATTATCTTGTTGATTGTGCACACATAAAGTAATGGAGAAGATATTAATAATGAAACATCAAGTATACTTTTTTTCTTTGGAAAACTAATTTTTAAACACTTGCCAATACATATATAATGGAAAGTGTAAAGAGTTAAATTTTGGGGTAGGAGTTTGAACAAAAGTCAGAAGAGCATTTTCTTAAACACAAAAGACTTGGTTTATTTTGAGGAAAGGTCAGAGAGGAAATAGAAAGGAGGGAAGTGAGAGAACTCGTATACCTATACCTAAGATCTCAATTCTAGCTAAAATCTTCTAAAAAAATCTAAATCTATCAAACTTTGAGGGCAGTATCTTCTGCCAGGCTAGGCCTACCTACCTACTCTGCCTAACTAAGAATATAGCCACTATCTAACTACCTATCTAAGCTAATCAAATTGCATTAATCATTAATCAATAAGGCTGTTAAGGCCTTAAAATCTGTTTCTGTATTTCCAACTGTCAGTTAGAAAAACTTCCAGTCTCAGAGAGACAGAGACACACCCCTCTCCCCAGGGAAACCAGAGACAAAAGCCTCTTCCTAACTGCCTGTAACCCACCTACCAACTCTTAGCCACACCCTCCTAACTATCATTAACTGACAGCCTGCACAGCAGGGAGGCTTTTACTCAGAAATCTTTTTGCTCCCTTGCCTCTTAAAGAGAAAAAGGGAGAAATTAAGAAAATACTCTTAACAAAAGCAATTGGAAAATATATCCTTTTAGCTTTCACATAACTAATAATTTATATCAATATTCAGTTTCAAACATGAACTTAATTTTTGTTCCATATGCTTCATCTTGTTAGGTTTTAATTAATATCCAATAGCTCCAAGTGTTATATTTTATAAGATTCATTAGTAATCACTTGAAGTAGAAGAAATAAAAGAACAAAGTACAAAACTTAAGTATGACCAAGTGAGTAAACATTTTCCCTACATTAGTATGTTAGTGTAAATATGCAAATGGAATGGTGAGAAAGAGAATCCTGCGGAGCAAATTCAAATTACACAATCCCTCTTGTGATTCCATTGAGAAACAAACATGTAGAAATCTCCCAGATTTACATGCCTAGTTTCTCCAATGAATCAGTACACATAACCAACTTTTATCTCTAAAGATTTTTAACTAAAGGTACATACAATATTTTGCTTTCTAAGGGGAATTTATAATATTTAGGGGATGAGGGAAATAAAAGAGAAAGAAACCAATGATTGCTAGGTGCATTGGAAAAAAGTAATCAGGGGGCAGTCCCCTTTGGCATAAGAGTGTACATTCAAAATTAATGTGTTCAATCCCCACAGTTCAATTCACTACACCCCAAAGTTCATTTTGGATCTCTTAGTACAGTGTGTCATTTCTGCCAACTTTTCCATGGTACCTTCTCCAAACAGTTTACTTTCTTGATTTGGGGAAGTAGCAAATTTCTTATCCTAAAATTACTCTCAAACAAGAAAAAAATTTTTATAAATCTAGAATTTTATGACAATAATACAATCCCAGCCCTGATGAGGGTGTTGACCAACACATGGATCACCCCAGGATATATTGCTGAGTTATGTGGTATATGAACCAATTGTCAAAAGAAAATCAAAAATATGAAAAAAAAACAACTAAAAGAGTAACTTCTGGATGAAACATAAAATGTCAAAGTCTCATGTGTAAAAATTCTAAGTAAGGAAGAATAAGCCCATAAGGTCCTGATTAAAGTGATTTATGTCCCACAAGCCTGTAGTAGCAATTATGCACTTAATCAATCAGCAGCCAGGACTACAGAAAATTTCCATAATATGAAAGGGAGAAAAGGGACTAGATTTTTGAAGCAGAAGGGAAATATCATTCCCTAGTCTGAATTCCCTTTTGCCCTCAGGGATAGGGTAGCCAAAATGGCAGTCAAACTGAGGTACTTGGTATAAGTCTGGATTTGGCACGAGGGAATCCTGCATCTGAGGGTGTCAAACAGCTGCTTTCTCGAACCCCAAAATAAATTCAAGTCCCCTCTCTTGGTGCAGAATCTCATCAGTCCCACCAGAATTGGTTGGTCTCCTTGATCTTGTGCTCCTAAGCACTGTGCAGGTCATCTTTGTACTCCTTGGCACTATGCAGTGGCTCTTTAGTGATCCCTTCTCCTGGAATCAGACACAAGCAATAATCAAAGTCCCATAATATTTAAGAATCAATGGCAGGTTTCCACAGTCTAAAGCTTTTGAGTATGCATTGACATTAGGGCTAATGGACATCTTAAACTTATCTTAGTGCAAAATCAAAAAGCCATTAATACTGGTAACATGTGCTTCAAGTACAAAAAATGAGAGAAAAAAGAAAACTCAAATACTCTATTGCACATACAAGGAAAAACAATAATAGACATTTTAAAAAATCATTGCATGACAAGGTGTCAGTCAAGTAGAGGCCAATACAGAGGTTTCTCACCCCAAAATGAAATCCATTTCCTTTTTAACTTGGCCATGATCCACAGTATGAGTACATATGATTTTAACCAAGTTAACACCTTTATAAAACAGTAGTACAGCAGCTAACGCACATTCAAAGAAGTACTTAAATATCCCAAATTGTAATAGCCCATTTAATGAAAATAGCAAACAAACCCACTATCATTAGGATTCACATGAGTCTATAGCCACTTGCTGTGTGACATTTTAAAAAACATTAGAAGCTTCTTATGGATATTTGTCACAAGTTCTCCAGTTCTAGCCAATATGTCAACTTTAGCTGAGATATTCCTATCAAAGTCTATTACTGCCATCATTCCAAAATGTGGGAGGAGAGCCCAGAAAAAACTCTGTACTGCTGATGAAAACCTTTTGGGTCTAAAAATGTCACCAAGAATCTAGATCATTCTGGTGGCAAGGTAGAGTAAGCTGAAGTTACAAATAAATAAAAAAAAATCCACAGGTAACCAAGCCCCTTGGGAAACCACCCTCCTCTGATATGAGACTATAACAGCTGTAAAAGGCATGTATTTATATGTCCGATCCATTGCAATGTGGAGGTGAGGAATACAATAGTGAAAATCACTTCTCAGTTCTCATCCATTACATTTTTATAAATGTAGACATGGGGAATACAATAGTGTTGCTACACTTCACTTGAACTACTAAATGGATCATTACCTCTTTTTACAAATAAGTCAAAGGTAGGCAAATGATCAGTCAGATGTAGTGGTGCTACTAGATGTCTGAAAATAATTTCTGAAGACCCCTTAAAATCAATTGAGATTTTTAGCTCATTAAATTCTCCAGAGGTTGTAAACAGGTTGTAACCAGTTTGATGGAATCCATCCATCATCATCTATGTGACAATTAACAAAGGCAAAAACAAATAAAAGGCCATTAAAGCAACACATGATCTTGATGGATCTGGTGACAAACCCAGAATCATAAAAACTTATGGTTTTGCCATGGAAAATAGTTTGTCCAAGTTGTTTATGGACTTTTATAATGGTATTTTCTCCAGTTCAGTCATTGGGGAAAGGTACAAATAAAGACAATGTAACAGAACATATAGCTAATGGCCAAAACACAGTAGCTGAAAATGACATAGTGAAATGGAGCATTATAGATTAGATTAATATGTGAACTTAAAATACAAAATTGAATTTTAAAGGAAAGAGTCCACATATACAATATATGTGACAGCATGTGAGCAATGAATTTGAAAGTCCTTTTCTCCAATTCTGATAGCTGCATTACAGAGACTTCTTCATTATTAGAGGGAAATAAACTGAAAGAGTTAACATCAGTAAGACAATGGAGTCTGAAAAGGCTTAAAGTTTACCTCCAGACTCTTAAGGTTCCTTCCCTTTCAAAGTATCATCAAACATCGAGATTCCTTAGTTCACATCTCTGGGATCTTCCATACTGAGGGGAAATTCTGCACTGAGTATAGCAGTGATTCCCAAAGTGGGGGCTACTGCTGCCTGGTGGGTGCTGCAACAATCTGGGGCAGTGTGGGGGGTGTAATGGCCACAGGTGCATTTATCTTTCCTATTAAATGCTATTAAAATTTTTTTAAAAATTAATTTCCAGGGGGCTAAGTAATATTTTTTTTCCGGAAAGGGGGTGGTAGGCCAAAAAAGTTTGGGAACCAGTGGAGTATAGTGTGGATAAACCCCATATTCAATGTTTTGTAGAAACTGGGCAGATCAAAATGGCAAGGGAGTGTAGAGAGATGAATATCCCCTCTGAATTTCGAGATTACTCAAGCTATCAACTGCAAGGTATCCAATCAGTACACCCAGGAATGGTAGTAAGAAAAGACACTCCATAACTGTGAGGTATACAAGCTTGGTAAAGCTCTCCAGAAACAGAAGCTATTTGAGATAGTTAGGAAACTGGGCCATGATTTCAATCTATTTCTTGTCTGTAGGTTGTGCTTCCCTACTATGTATTGGCTAGGAGTAAAAAACCTCCCAAGGCTAGTAGATAGAGACATGCCACTATCTGCCTTTGAATGAATGGTGGGGTGAAAAACATTCACTCAAGACTAAATTTAGGAGGGGCAACAAGAAAAAGAAAAAGCTTTCTATTTCAGGCAAAACAAAACACATTGTCTTGAAGGTTAAAAAAAAAACCCTCAGGAGTTAGCTAAGAGGTTTGGAACAGTATTCTTTTCCCTACCCACTAGGGGCGAAAATGCCAGGGAGGACAAAAGGGTGTTTGAGTATTGAATACAGGCTCCACCTGATGTTTGGGTCAGGAAACCAGAGCCTAATTTCCAAAAATCTGGCTTTAAATCCACTGAGCTACTAGCTGCCTCCCTGTTATGCTTGGTTTTAGGACATAGAGGGTGACATGGGAGACCCCCATGTGGGCTAACCTCTCAGTTTTCACCCTTTCAACCAGGAGCATGAAAACTCGCAAGGTCAGTTTGAAAATTGGCTTGGAAGCTAGAAGGGGTATAGGGGGCAACATGTAAAGGGCTACTTTTCCACTCCTGGTATTTCTGCCCTGCACTGCTGATCTAAAAGCCTAAAAGCAGACTGAGCCCCAAACTGACAGGAAAGCAGTGGTGCTGAACTCAAGTGATTATGGGCTTTGGGCTATGAGAGACAGGGGGCTAGTGCTAGCTCAGCTGTTAACAATATGAGGGAAATGGGAATTTATACTTTACCAACTATGCAGAAAGTGGCTAGCATAGTGCAAAAGAGTGCATATCAACCCTGCAAAGCCTTACTGCAGAGTTTCTGACATTTGAAAAGGGTTTAGAATCCTGAGGAGTAACAGTTGACCCTGGAGACTTGATGAGAGTAGGAGGCTCAACTGAGCTCTATCTTTGGACTGAAAACCTGGCCTATATTCTGCAGCTTTTATCTTAAAATTTGTTAGCTTAACTATTTCCTTTGGATCTCCCTTACCTCCCCTATTCCCAATCATCATTTTCCATTACTGAATTTCTATGGGTTTCTGAAAAGAGGGTGGAAGCTTTCAAACTTGGTACATTTAGTTTCCCCGTAGTCAAATAGGGCTTACCCTTGTTACAAATTATCTTTTAAATCATTGTATCCAACTTTCCTAGCCCTATAGGCTACAAAACCTCTCAGGGCTGAGTTAGGCAGGTCCTTTCTCAGTCTCACATTCCTGACTCCCTCCTCCACCTGAAGCTTTCTCTAGGCGGCTATTAAAGTTACCTTGTATCCCTCCATCCCTTCCAATCAACCCTAAAACTCAATAAACCCTATTTGTCACTTAATCAAACCTTTGGCTAGTTCATTAGTTGATTAATAAGAGAGGGAGAAGGGGAGAAAGGAATAATATTGTCTCTGGGTCCTGAAGGGAATTGGAGGTGTCCATTTTGGAGGAAGTGTAATCTCAATACTTCCTCTGAACTCTTCCTTTGTGAACCTGAGAAACTGACTAGAAAGCCCTCTAGTCAGTTTCAAGCCATTCTTGGCTGGCTCTAACCTTTGTCTGTAGAAGTGCCCTTCTTACTCGAAGGGCTCAGTCTGTTTCCCTTTAGTGTCTCTGACTCAAACCTGTGTCTCCCAGGCTGTAGCTGCCTGCCCAAAATATCTCATCCTCTCCCTTGCAACTCTTTATACCTCTGTGTTTATATTCCCTAAACTCAGTCATTCCCTTACTTCTCCTACTACCTCAAATTACCACCTTCACCATTGTACCTTCCTTATCCACTTTACTGCCTTAGGGATCCACAAACCCTATCCACAGTGCCTTATCCTCTATTCACACTACCTTTAGTACCTTACCTGCCTCATCCCTATTACGACCTTACCTCTGCCTTAATTTCCCTATTACCTCTAGCCTATAATCCCCATTACAACCAGTTTATTACTTACTAAGCTTAATCCACTTATAACGCTAGCAAGGACCCCCAGCCAGAATGCTCAAGAGAAGCAGCAGCAGCAGCAACAAGCTTGGCAAGGACCTATGAAGCAGTATCTACTTAAATGTGGGAGGCAATGGTGGCAGCAGCAGAAGCAGTAGAGGGAGGAGGAGGAGCAGCAGTGGCAGGAGGAGGCTTTTAAAACTAATTTGTCTTTTTGTCTCTTAAAAAAATTTGCTCTACCAACTTAGAGAGAAGCAAGGGTCCTAAACTCCAGACCTTTGGTCGCCAAAAATGTTACATTTAAATTAATATCCCATAACTCCAAGTATTATTTTATAAGATTTGTTAGTAATCACTTGAAGTAGAAGGAAAAAAAAGAACATAGTACAAAACTTAAGAATGACCACATGAGTAAACTTCTCTTGCCTGGCTCTCCCCCAACCCTCACAAAACATGTTCCCAGGAAAAGAGAGAGAAAGGGCAGAGCTATACAAAACTTATATCTTTCCTACGTTAGTATGTTAGTGTAAATACACAAATGGGATGCTGGAAAAGAGAGTCCTGGGGAGTAAATTCTAATTATACAATCTCTAATTCAGGTTTCTCAATTGTCTATAAACTGTATAACTTTAGCCCTTACTTTATTCATCAAACAGCTCCTATTTTTTCTCCCCGTGTAATGAGACTTGGGCATTGAATTTTGGCATAATGGGAAGTGGACACTGGATTATCTCTTAGCCTAAGCCTGATTCACTTTTCATGGCTTGCAAAAATGCAGTGTTCTGACTACCAACCAAGCACAGATATAAAAATATAATATTCCTAGTGTTAGGATAATATTTACCAGGCTGCTCTCTGTTCAGCAGCTAGACAGCATTTCCCTCTGGGGAGGTTCAGAAGGCTGACACTGTTAGAATTCTCAACTGTAAACAGGCAAAAACCCCTGTTTCCTTGTGTGTGTGTGTGTGTGTGTGTGTGTGTGTGTGTGTATACATATATAAATATATATTAGTATATTCTTGATGGAATATTGATATTGATCTGACTGCAAATTGATACAGATGATCTTGAACTGATTAGGAGTTAATATCAGATAAGAGTTGATGATAACCCTGAGAAATCCCCGAGCCAGGGAATCAATTCCAACTGTTAAGCTAGACAGTAAGAAACTTCTTGGAGAGGATGAACTAGACTACAAGCAGATCTCAGCAACAGGTAACTATTTTAATTTAAAGGTAACAGGAATATCTTGAAAGTATGAGGATCAAGGAATAATGGCTGATAGACGTTAAAAGGATTAAGCTAAACTAAAAACTAATTGATAACAGCTAGGCAATTCCCCTTGGGGAAAAGCCTTTGAATGGAATTCTGCCACACTGGCTTAGCAACCTTTGGCCTAATTCAGCTGCTAGATGATAAAAACTAAACTTGGCAAGATATAAATAGCTGTTGATCTTCAAAGATGACTTTCTTGATGGTTTTGATGAATATTGTAGTTGATGATGATCAAATATTATTCAGATTGTAGGATTAAACTGTTGACCTAAGTAGCAGATCTCTAAAGTGAGACAGCTAATACAAGTCTGTGGTGCAGCTTCTGGATTTGACTGGAGAGCTTTTCCCCTTCCACCCTTTTCCGCCCACCTAACTCACAACTGAGTCCCTTTGCCTTGGGGTGATCTTCTATTTATAGGGGTGCTCTAATGGTCTTCCACTGTCTCATGCCAGCTTTGGGCATTCTTAAATCTGAATCCCCTCTCACTACAGTTGGCACAAGATGGCTACTGGCAAAAACTATTTACAATACAAAATGGTTATTTGCAAAAGCTATTTACACTAGCATAATTCATTTTTAAGATTACACTTACTGTCATTCTGAAGGAACATATCAGAAATGATAATAGTTTCAGTTTTCAAGGATACAGAAAACATCTTCATTAGAATAACTTTCCATGCATTCCTGAAGGTAGAATCAAATATCAGCAATAACAAGGCTTATTGCCAATGCAATAGCTTTGACCATTCAATGTTCTTGGGTTACAATAAGAATATTTCTTTTAAAAGTTACTTCAAAAATAAATAAAAAGGTAAAAATAATAACAAAACCTCATACTGTCTTCTTTCAAATGAGCTAAAGCAAAGATGTCAAATTTCAAGAGAAATGAACATTAAACCATACATACAGTCTCTGTTGGTTGTAAAATGACTTAGAAAACCACGTTTATGTGTTTCTTTTATTATTAATGTGTTTTGTTACTAATGTATCTACACAATAAAAATCAAACAAGCAGTACATTTTAATCTGGTTCAGCTACACTCAAGAATATTATGATCTATAAACATCTCTTGTGCTATATGTTTGACTCCTCTAAGCTAGAAGAAATTTGACATTTGAAAGTACAGAAGAATGGGGGGAAATTAGATTAAAATGAACGATGTTTTTCAGGAAAGGTGGGATGTATCAAAGAAGCAGTCTGGAGAGTTTTTAAAAATGAGTGTATAAGAAAATAAGGAACTATTAAAGGAAGTGAATATTTGCTTATGGAGAAGATGAGGCTTGATCATGCCTTTGACTAAACTAACAGTTTATCAATGTATCTTTTGGGAAAACAACGAGAAGTTATAAAATCTGGGATCCCAAAGCTAGTCTTCCCACAACGTGACCTTTAAACCTTCTTTTCTTTGGGCCTTAGTTTGCTTTGTTTATAAAATGGAGTGAATTAATGTCCTTTCTAGTTTTATGATGATGCTATGATATAAACTATCTAAATAAACAAGGCATCCCAAAAGTGTTACTACGATATGAAGCTTTGACAGCTTAAAACTGCATTAAGACTTCTGAATGAAGAGAAATTATTTTGGAGTTCCTGTGTTGTTTTTGTTTACTTTGGATAGCATTTTCCCCTCTTATTGTTTGATACTATTAGTTGTTCCTTTGTTGTTTGTTTACTTTTGATAGATTTCCCCACTCATATTGTTTGATAGGGGACTTAATGATGATTATTGTGTACATGGGGAAGGGGCAGGAGACTATGTGTATACACATACCCACATATGCATAAACATATAGTTTTGTACAGAGTAGGTACTTACAAGTAATTAAAAATATACTGATGAATTCATGAGTCTGGTCTAATCTCCTCTGTCCCCTCCCCTTCTCCCACACATATAAACACACATAATACATAAAATTCTATGTAAAATATTATAAAAACAATGAATTACACATGTAATTTATTATTTTTTAAAATAAATATATGAATAGCTTATTGTTTATTACATTATTATTTATTTAATAGTGATTATTTACCTATCACATACATTCTCTATATACAGTATGTTATATATTATATATATCGTGTATGTGTGTAGATATGTGTGTATATGTATGAGAATGTAACAGAAATCTGTAACCCTCTTTCCTTTTTAAAAGGAAAATTTCAGTTTGAATTTTAAAATCCATTTTAGTTTCACCCCCCACATTTTGCAAGGCCTGAGGCTAATCTGCATGGGAAGATGTCAGAAGCCTCCTGGCTCCCCCATGTCTCCATGCACTTGCCTCGTGTCCCATGTGACTCCTGGTGTCCAAAAGACTGGTCTCTGACCCAGACTGAGGTCAAGTCTGTCCAATCAAGAAGATTTAGAAAAAATCTGGCTATAAGTTATGGATCTATGAAGCTCTCAGGTCTTTTCTGGCCAAGCAGTGACAGTGAACGGAGATAGAGGTGAACAGGGAACTCAGAAGATTGTTGTGAGGATCAAATTTCATATTTATGTATATATATATATATATACACACCTATCTATACATATATATTAATATATACACACATATGTTAAGATTAAAATTCTCTGGGGGATGTGTTAATTTTAATTATTTATTAAATAGAAAAGCAGGTCAGAGAAAGAAAAGACACAGCCACAAGGCTGGCTCACCCTTTGCACATCTTCCCTAACTGACCTGAGTTCTTTTCAGTTAATGGGGGTGGGATAGATAGCAATAATGATGCCAGAGAGAAAGAGAGACAGAAACAGCCATTGAAAGTTCTTTTTTCCCCAAAAATGTACAAAAAAGAAAAAGGGAAGTTTAGAAAGAATAAATGGATAAATGGAATAGCGGAACTGATTTGAAAATAATGTAGAATTTATTAAATACTTTTAAAATTGGTAGGAAATAGAAACTAACAGTCTCATATATAACTGACTTTTTGGGTTCTCTGTGTACGAAAATGATTATTTTTGTGTTTAAACAAACAAGAAGAAAGAAAACAACAAAAGAATTTAATATTTCCTGGTATTTATTCCACCTCTTAATATTAATGTAGCTTTAATGTTGTTCTCATATTTTTTATAAAGCTTCCCATTGTATCATTTTACCATAAAGTTACTCCTTGAAAATTCTGTTATAATTCATTTCCTGCATAGAAAGGGGCAGGGCAGTTTATTGCTTCCTCTCAGAAGGCCACATCCTACTCCAGGCATTGGCACTGGCTATTCTCCATGCCTAGAACTCTCATGCTTATCTCTGCCTACAGGTTTCCCTGGCTTCCTTCAAGTGTCAACTAAAGTTCAGCATACTACAAGAATCATTTCTTGGGCTTCCAACTTAGTACCTTTCCTCTGAAATTTTCTCCTCTTACTTGTACATACCTATTGGCATGTGGTTTCCTATGTAGAGCAAGAACTGTTTAGCTGGGGGTTTTTGTTTGTTTGTTTTAAGTTTTTGTTTTCTGTTTATTCACTTTATTTGTTTTGCCTGTTTTTGTATTCCCAGAAGTTGGCACAATTTGATACACTATAGGCACTTAATTGATGCCTTTTGACTTGACTTGGCATGGGTTAGGCAGACAGCTGATATCAAGGGTAGGCTATGTTCTTGGAAAAAATGAGAGCATAACTCTACATTCTTTCTTTATGCTGGATAAAGTAAAATTACCTTTTCATGGAAACCCTTGAACTTTTTTCTGTTTGTTTGTTTTTTTATGATTGAGTAAGAGTTCAGCAACGCTACACAGTGGTCTGATCATTGTAATAAAGGAACGAAGGAGAGTAGCAGAGTCAAAAGCAATACATCAGTTTTATTTTTTTAACCCTTACATTCTGTCTTAGAATCTTCATAAGTATTGGTTCCAAGGCAGAAGAGTGGCAAGGCAATGAGGATTAAGTGACTTGCACTTGGTCACACATCTAGAAAGCATCTGAGGTCAGATTTGAACCCAGGACTTCCTGTCTCCAGGTCTAGCTCTCTATCTACTCTATTCACTGAGCCACCTCCTAGCTGCCCCTTTTCTTAAAACTTCATCAGTTTTAAAAGGAAGAAGGATGGATGAGATTTCCACAATGCTATGTAGTAGACTATTCAATTTGAGGAAGAAGGAGCATGTACTTTGAACTAATTCCTGAAAAATCAGTAGCTTGCCTCAGACTAAAGATGAATACATTTCTATTACAGGTATCTGTTGAATGTCTCCAAGGAATATAAATGCAGCCAAGCAAAAAATAACACGACTGGATGTTTGACTGCTTGGATCCTGATAAGAAATTAATTCTGACACAATTAATACTTAACATCTTAAATGACAAAGAACCACAAGAACTGTATAAATGTGAAGGGATATTATTATTGTTATTAATAATTCCTTTTATTCTATTCAGGGAAGATTAAAACTTTCAACCTCATCTCTGCCTACTGGCTTCCCTGACTTCCTTCAAGTCTCAGCTAAAATTCGGCCTTTTACAAAAACCTTTTATTATTCCTCTTTCTACTTAATATCCTTCCTCTGAAATTATTTCAACTTTATCTTTTCCATAGCTTTACTTGGACGTAGCTATTTGCATGTAGTTTCCCATGTATAGTAAGACCTGTTTTGGGTTTTTAGTTTTGATTTTAGTTTTCTGTTCATTTTTATGTGTTTTTTTTTTGCCTGGCTTTGTATTCCCAGCACTTAGCAAGTGTGGCACACAGTAGGCACTTAATCAACGTTCGGTGACTTGACTTGGCATGGGTAATGGTCAGCAGACAGCTGACATTAAAGGCCCCTCCTTAAGATTTACACACTGAAGGCAGAATATGAAAATGAGAGTACAATTCTACAGTTCTTTTTTTATGCTGCATGAAGTAAAAATTTCTTTAGAATGGAAAATTCTAAATTCTAAAAAATAAAAAATGAGCCTTTTTTTTTTAAGCATGCATAAGAGTGCAGCAATGCTATGAGTCAGTTTTTCAGTGCCATGAAGAAGGAACCTGCGCTCTGAACTCAGTCCTGGAAAATCAGCAGCTTGCCTCAGATCAAAGGTTAATACATTTCTTTTCCAGGTATCTATTGAATGTCTCAAAGGAGTACAAAACCAGCCAAGCGAAAAGATCAAGACAAGATGCTTAATGGCTTGGATCCTGCCTCATCTGACCCTTTTCAGTCTGGCTCACACATTGATTTGCATGGCTACTGCTGGCATCATAGGAGCTGACAAGATTCCTCACGTCCAGCTCTTTTGCAAATTTTTGAAGTAGGACAATTTAAAGGTGACCAAGAGAGGTAATGGGAGTTCAAAGAAATTTCATAGCATAACTGAGGTAATAGCATAAAGAGATCTCACAGAGCAAAAGGGGGAAGGATTGTATTCAGAAGACATACTCTGAGCCTTAGGCATTCTGCTAGTTTTCATTTTCTTTCTCTTAATATCAGTCCCTGGAATTATGACTCAAAGAGCTTTGTCCTCTGCCTCCTTTCTGGGGACAGTCTGCATGGCATTTACCATTTAACAGAAGACTATTTGATAGGAGCAGAGACCAAACCACATGGCAATTGAAGATCCACAAAAGCAGCTCAGCAGAAATGCCCTCAGAAAATCCCATAATGGAGAAAAGTATGTGAGGTTGCATGTGCTTAGGGACCACTCATGGTTAGGAAAGATTTATCAGGAATAGGGGCATGGGCACAGGAAACGTGTCCAGGGAACATAGTTAGATGGGACAATTCAAAACACCAGCATAGATTTTGAGCCAGTTGGGGGAAGGAACAAGCATTTAGTAAGTATTGATATGTAATAGGCACTGTGTTAATCACTTGACAGATATTTCATTTGATTCTCACAACAACCATGGAAAGTTAGTGCTCTTATTATCCCCATTTCATGGTTGAAGAAATTGAGGCAGATAGCAGTTAAATGCCTTGCCCAGGGTCCCACAGCTAGGGTGTCTAAATTCAGCCCTACTCAGCACCAGCATTTGGCTTTGTTCCAGGACACTAATATCATCGATCGTCTTCCCCTTCTAACCCAGTTTAACTGCTCTGTCTACAACCTTACCAAGAGAGTTTTGACTATTCAAGCAATGCCTCCCAGGATCTCATTACTATGGTACACTTTCTCAGGCTTATCTTCTCCCCCACTTTCATCATCATGTGGGGTGACCCATGAGAGGGATGAGATATGCATGACCACTGCATTTGTGTTGATATTGGTATTCTCTTCCACTCCAGTCTTGTCAGTCCCTCCAGATCGATTTGCTCCAGGCAAGAAAATTCCATTGTCATTGCTATAGAGAAGCAATTTCTTGGTTAATTTACTTTCTTCCATTTACACACCCCTGTTATTTGTAATATTACTTTACTATCTTATTTCCCAGTTCCCAGAAAAGTATTAAAAATGGTTTTATTGTAGTACTTTTGAATGTGAAGTTATTTATTGATTTTTCCTCTTATTCAGGAGAAAATCTGTGTTGTTTGTTTGCTTACCTTCCCATATGATCAGATGAGCTGTTTTCATCTGTTAATCTTTAGTCCTAGGCTGTTTTGTTCTTTCCATCAGATTGCTTTCTACTAGACATTTCCACTAAGATGCTCTCAATCTCTAGATGTAGTTTCTTTGGAACTTCTACTTATTTTAGTAGCTATATACCTTCCTCTTGGCAGGAAAAAAAGGACCAATTCTTTTGGCTAAAGTTTTAAGACTACAGCATCCACCAAGCCAAGCAGTCAACAAAAACTATCAGAAGTCCTTGGTTTTACATTTTCCATCTTTTTAATGTCTTTCCTCTGGCTAATTCTTGAGGCTTCTTAGTCTAAACTTGCATCTGAGTTATGGGATTAAATTCATTTTAACTCTGATCAAAACCCTGGGTTACTAACCTATATCCTTTTTAAATCATCCCAGAGCCACTATTTAACAAAACTAGAAAGAAGCTGGATTGAACTGGGATGAAGAGTTTCTTTTCAAACCTCATAATATCCCTGGGGACATGGAAATCATGTGTAGGCCAATCGACTTCAGACAAATTTGAAAAGGGCCAGGTAGGTTCAGTAGAACTAATACATTTTCCTCCATTTTTCTAAAAGCAACTTTAATAACTGTGAGACCCACAAAAAAGTTTGTTTTATATTTGTACAGTCCAGAGGTCTCTTTTATTTCAAAATATAAGAGTTTAAGTTCCCAGATAAAGAGACCAAAAATACTTAATAACTCACATTATAAAGAAGCTTCCTACATTTTTTGGCAATGGTGAGAGATCCCCAAACATTTTTAAATATTTCTGTAAATGTAATTGTTCTTAAATTCTTAGAAATGATAAAGAACTAAAATTCTCTGAATCTTGTCATCTCAGATTCAGGCTATGAAAACATCTAAAAGATCTCTTGGGGACATCTAGTATTATAGGATACTCTGACCTTAGTGAACTCACCTTCAACTAGTCTTTAAAACATCTTTTATCATGTTCCAATTGATGTTAGGAGTTTGCACAAGTAATAAAATAATACAGTAAACTTATAGTATGAGTCAATTATAAGTTCTCCCAAATTGCTGATATTGTTTTTGTATAAATTAGAACCTAGAGAAGAATAGCATTTTGAAATTTATTTTTTCAGCATATTATTTTAAAATTTCATGCTACAATTTTAAAAATAAGATCAGAGTCTTCAATAGATGTTACAACCAGATATAATTTCTCAGAAGAATGCAATGTGGAATGCAAATATAATGGGGAGTGGAGGGATAGAGGAATAAGGGAAAGACTGACCACCGAGGGACCTATTTTCAAGAATTTGCCCTTTTTGTGGGTTATATAAAACATATTCAGATATTTCCAACATTTGGAAATTTGGAAATGTTTCCAGTCATGTGTGACTAAGGAGTTGATACTGAATAATGATGGAAAATTTTCTAATTGGCTAAAGAGAAGAAAGAACACTTAGATGGCTTAGGAAGTCAGGTTGGTAACACAGTAGATAGAGTGCTAGACCTTGAATCAGGAAGACCTGAGTTCAAATTTGGATCCAGACACTTACTAGTGTGTGGCCCTAGGCAAGTCACTTCTATTTTCCATAGTTTCTTCAACTCCAAATTGAAAATAATAATGACGTTTACTTCACAGAGTTGTTGTGTGAGGATCAGGAGAAAGAAAGCTAATTGATCTCTTACCTGGCTATTATGTGTCCATACACAAAAAGTCCCTATTTCTTCTGTATTTACTCTTTTCTTTGGTGCAGATGTGTCTAAGTAACCTGCTGAGTTCCAGAGATGTGAAGTTCACTGGATCCTGAGGCAATAGCTGTAGGAGTCAGCTAATGGTACGTCAATCTTGAGATGAGCATTCCCAGCAATAGATTTTATGGGTATTGTAAGGTCTGGACAGATTGCATATTCAGAATTAACTGGCATTTTCTCCTTCCCTAGAACCCAACCAGAAAGGGGGCAAAGGGAAAGTACCAAAGTAGCTGCCAGAGCAGTAGTGGATAAGAGCATTTACTATAAAGTCACCCCAGCTAGCAACAGTTTCAGGGAATGTTACCCTGCCTGAGAAAGGTAAATGTTGGCTATGGACTCCAGAAAAGCATCAATCCTTGAAGCTCATAAAAGCTACAACTAAGAGGAAAATCTTGATTAACTTTATACCATAGTATAAAAAGATTCCAATTTCTAGGTCTTATAAAGTATTCCTTTGCTATGCACATTTTTGACCTATGTACCTCACCACCATTGTACATTAATTTTGAGCCCACTATTCTCAGGGACTTTTTGTGTGTGAGGGGAGTGTACCTGTCATTCGGAGGGATTATTGAGTAACATTTGTTCTTGCTATACTACCTTTTTTTTAAACCCTTAGCTTCTGCCTTCAAATTCATACTAAGTATTGGTTCCAAGGCAGAAAAGTGAAATGGTCTAAGAAATTGGAGTTAAGAGACTATACCCAGGATCACACAGTTAAGAAGTGAGTGCCAGAGTTGATCCCAGAACTTCCCATCTCCAGGTCTGGCTCTCTCTATCACCTGAACCATCCTGTTGCCCCTCTTTCTATTCTTCTTAGGAAATTCCCTTTCTAAAGCCCAACGTAGCTCAATTGATTCAGATTAATAATAGGGAACAATTCAGTAAGCATAAATGAGCAAGAGTATTAGAACTCCTAGACCCTCATATGTAGCAACTACCCTCTAGAGACACCATTTGCCAACACAAATGGAAGTTGAGGAGAATATAGCTAAAAGGAATGATATACAATGAAGTCAACAGTTAAAGAAGGGAACCTTTGCTACCTCTTCTTCTATCTTCCAAGCCCTTAAAGTGGACACTTCAAAAATTCAGTCCTGAGGCAGCTGGTTGACTCAGTGGATTGAGAGCCAAGCCAAGAGTTGGGAGGTCCTGGGTTCAAATGTGGTTCTGAGATACTTCCTAAGTGTATGACCCCTGGGCAAGTCATTTAACCCCAATCATTGAACTCTTTAACACTCTTCTGGCTTAAAACTGATTCCTGAGATCCATGTAGGTCAAGGAGATAGTAGCCCATGCCGCTTTTTTTGTGCTACACACACACACACACACACACACACACACACACACCCTCTAATATACAATGATAGGTAGCAAATGAATTAAACAGATAGTAAGTTCTGTCAAATTGAGAACTCCTAGCCTGGTGCATTATCTCTACACTCTTTTATGTACAATTCAAGGATCTCTACAATCTAGCCTTAAGACCCTTTCTACTTCTCACTACAGCCCTACATAAATCCCTTGCTTCAATCTTGCCTTCCTGTTCACTATTTTTTAAAAATGACATTGTATTATTGCTACCATATGTGCAGGCTCTCCTAGCTTGAAGTGCTATCCATCTTCTACCTATATGGAGTCTATCCATATTTCAAGCCCAAACTTCATAAAAATAAGTCTCCTCAGAACTGGTTAGAACTCATTCTCTAATTCATTTGCCACCTATCATCATATACTATCCTATTTTATGTGCGTATGTATACACTGATGTGTGTGTGTGTGTGTGTGTGTGTGTAGCTCCAAACCAGCTGCATGGGGTACTTGACCTGCATTGATATAAGGACTGTTGGGCTCTTTTTTTCTTTAAAAAAGAAATAGATTCACACCCAAGAAACCCATACATGTGCTGTAGGTCCAGGATTACACATGAGTGTCCACAGATATTTATATATACACATATATAAATATTATGTATATGTATGTATTTTCCCCAATCAACTTATCTGCAAGTTGAATGCAGGCCTGAATTGATGTTTGTCTTTCATTTTAAAGAGGACCAATGACACACAGGGTGATCTCTTGACTTGTTCATGAATTGGAATGAAATGAAGCAGAGTTGGACAAAATTGTCAGATTCACTTTCTTTCAGAGAATCGCTAAATTCCACTGGCAAGACAAAAAGTCAGGATGACTGGAAATGACCCAGGATGCAATGGATGATCTCAGTATCTTGGATGTCTGACCAGGCTCTATGCACACCACAGTGCTTTGTGGCCTTTGGAATGAATTGTTCTCCGCTTCCCCTTCTCTCACATCCTTGAGGTAGGTATTCCCCTAATGGGTTTGAATCTGGTTGGTTATCCTCAACCTGGTTCACCCCACCTGAAAAGGGCTGTGGCAAGCCATCACACCAGAAGTGCTAGTCCTCCTGGACATTCCATACACCCTGGGCCTATGTCCATAATAACACTAAGGATTTCAGGTGGACAAGGAGATCTTTCTTTTAAATGAGCCAGAAACTAAGATATTTACCCAATATTAATCTCTCAGCCAATGATTATCAAAACAAGATATAACCATTTTCTCTTTTTCCCTTCTACAAGTCTTCTTATTTTTCTTGAAAGCTTACTGCTGTTTAATCATTCAGTCATCTTCAACCCTTTATGACCTCAGAGGCCAAAGTTATTCATGGGGTTTTCTTGGAAAGGATACAGAATTGGCCTCCGTTTCCTTCTCTAGTGGGTTTTTTTTTGTCAGGGAATCAGAGGTTAAATGACCTTCCCAGGATCACACAGCTAGGAAATGTCTAAGGTCTCATTTGAATTCGAGTTTTCCTGACTTCAGATCACTGAGTCATCTAGCTGTATCCTAGGCATATAGAGGTTAAGTGACTTTCCCAGGGTTACATAGCTTAGGAAGTGCCTGAGGCTGGTTTCATACTCAGGTACTCCTGATCTGAGTCTAACCATGGTGCTCTAACCATGGATCAGTAGCTGCCTTGTTGAGAGCAGCATCATGCTAAGGGCCATACAGATTTGCAATTTCAAAATCATCTCAAACTGTTCTCTCTCAGTCTTTCTGTCTTTCTGTCTCTCTGTCTCTGTCTGTCTCTTTTTTTCTTTTTCATACAAATATACCCATATGTAATCAGTTGCCAAGGCTTGTGGATTCCAACTCTCCAAAACTTTTTATAACTGTCCCCTTCATTATACTCACATGACCATCGCTCTAGTTTAGGTACTCGAACTCCACTCATCTAGATAATAGCTTATGTTTAGATTCCTTCCTTTAAGCCTTTCTCTCCTCCAATCTATTCTCCATGAGGTTGCCACAAGAATCTCCCTAAAGCACAAATCTGAGCAAATGAGATAATAAACATAAAAGTGCTTTTCACACTTTAAAGTTTTATTTAAAAATTAGTTTTATCTTCCCCCTGTTCAAGAATATCAGTAGGGCTCTGTGGCCTTTAGGATAAAAGACAAACTCTCCAGATGGATATTTTAAAGACTTGACAATCTGGTCTACCTTTCCAGACTCATTTCACGTGACTCTTCTCATGTTCTATGTTTAGCCAAACCAGGTTACTATCTCTCTCACAAACTTGGCATTCCATCCCTGGCCTCCATGCCTTTCTTCACAAGCCCCAATGTATGAAATAAACAGCTTTCTTACCTCTGTAACCTCTTAAAATAATATCTCATTTCACTGGAGGCTCAACTCAAATTCTACCACCTCTTATGGGAAAACATTCTTGGAAAGAAACTTTTCTTAGGAAAACTCTACCACCTTGTTAGCTAGCACTCCATTCCCTCAAATGATCATGTATACAACTTAGCCCCCTATAGAAAGTAAATCCCTTGAAGGCAGGAACTGTGTTTTAATTTGTCTTCGAATCTTGAGTGGTTGGCAGATACCAGGCAATTAATAAATGTTCATTGGAGTGGACTGCAACATCTTAGGCAAGTAACACAAGAAAATGCCTAGAGAATTAACCAGCGCTTAAGGTAAAAAAGAATGAGAGAAGAAAGGAGAGCCAAGATAATTAGATGGCATGACCTCCTCCTTGATACTTCCTTATCTACTTTTCCTCTCTCCTGTCCCACTGGGAAAAGACAGGAAAGGAATAGGATGTAGCAAGCAAACTCAGCATGCTGGATCAAAGAAGCAGTAAGGACAGATGACCTCACAAATAATTGTGGAATGGCATCATGACATCTTACTTCTTTGGAGAAAATATAGTTCCAATAAGGATCTGCTGAATCACTTTTGTGTCCATGCAGAACCTACATTTAACATATTTCCTTACATCACAAGTTCTGTGGAATACGTATTGTCCTCAATACCAGAACAATTGATTTTCATATCAGGGAACTTCTGAATTTTCTTATATCTATAAGGAGTCTTCCAAAAGTATGTGTAAACATATGCATTTGAGAAACATCAGTAGAAAGCTGTCAGCTTTCTCAGATAGGTGTTATTTGGAAAATAAACTTGGATACTTTATTTCTAAAAGCAGTTATGAAAAATCCATGTAATATGTATTTGCTTTTTTTTATTTAGAGAATTTGGAAATATTAAGTAAAGTTACTTCCCTCTGAACATAAAACATCACTCTGTGTTCCCAGAACACACATGCAAAACACAAACTAGATGATTATACAGCCTTTAAAAGGGAACAGTTTAAATGAGATGAAAAAATTCTAATGCTAATAGAGAGCAAGACCTGCACAGTTTAACATGTACCAGAGGACAGTTTAGTTGTCTCTGTTGACATACATTCCCCAAAACAAAAGAAGCTGAGAACAAAGCTAGTTCACTTATCTCCATATTTTATGTCACACCTCATTTCTTCACTTTAGACCTGTTATTATCCTCTATTCAAATATTATGAAACAGTATTTGCATTCCTTTCTCCAACAATTAGTGTTATAGACTTCCAATAATATGACATCACCAGTTCTATATTTGACTCACAACTCAAGCACTTTCTACATTATTTTTAAAAGTCTTTCACTAATCAATAAGCATATGCTACTAGCAAGGACTATTAAATCATCAGTCATAAACACAAATGAAGTTTCTAAATCCTACTTTCCTGGATAGACTGATGCCCTAACAGAAAAGAGCCATTTAAAAGAATTCAACTGGATCTCTCTGGCCCAGAAACAAACATCCTCAGGGAGATTTTAAATGTTTTCAAACATTCATTCAATTAAAACACCACATTCAATGATAATACCATTGGTAGATATCCCAGCTCCTCTAAAATATATTACAAATTAGTCATTAATTTTTCAGTAGGTTTATAATAAGCAAGCCACTAAAAAACTTCAAAAATGAATTTACCTTCTCTCTTCAATAGGATGAATTGCTTTTTCAATTATGACGAATGTGCCTGGTCAGTTAACAGTGGTCATATGAAATGTAAAAACATCCATTGCAGGTTCCTAAAATACAGGATCTTTTGAGAGCTTCTCATGAAATTGAGCAGCCCAGTCTCATAAAACTGAGAATTCCTTTGAATCTATTTAAAGAGTTTGTAGAGCACCATGGCTAAATAAGTTAGTTAAAACTGAGGTAGTGAGTCTTAGATATTGATAAGGGCAGGGGGATATAGAGTCACTTCAACAGAAACTGAAAATTTACTTGTCTTCAAGCAAAGGAGATTTCAGATATTGCAGCAATGAACTAGTGCCTGAAAAACTGAAATAAACTATGACTTCTTCAGAAACATTATGGCAGTTTCTTTATATAAGACGAAAGAGGCTCATTTATCAGTCAGGTGAACATTTCTCTATATGGTATGTCCAAAATCAGAGTTCCTAGCAAAGACATCAAAAAGGACCATTAAAACTTAAGACTGAAAGTAAAATCAAAAAGGTAAGTTACTGAAATTTAACTTTGCCTTAAAGAAATGGGTCCATTTATCTTCCATCTTTCCCAGATCACCAATTTCACCTTTTAGTATTTTTAGAGAAATGAGAACAGTGAGGCTGATATATGATTTTCAACTACACTAAGCATCTATATTTTTGTACCTGAATAGATCTACATTTTAGATATCCTTCTTGTTATAACACATACATTTAATAAAGTCTATGTTTATGTCCATAATTTTGCTGGCAAGATTAAGTGAGGTACAGATTCAAAAATGAAAACAAAGTTATTTATCTTGGATCAGCTAGGCATTTCAAGTCAGACTTGAATTTTCTGTACTACTTGTATTAGGCACTGAAGTTGGCTGAAAATAAATAGAGGCACATTGTTTAAAAGGCCTTACCCATTACTAAGGGCTAGAAGAGACTATTTGTCATTTCACAGAAGCATGAGCAAGATGACAATGGCATTTCCATTAGAATACAGATACAACTGACAGGACTACTGTAAAAATCTATCCAATTTTTCCTGAATACGGGCAAAAGCGTCTTTTCCCATGTAATCTACTCGTCCTTCTTCCCATTTTCTCCTTTCCTCTTCTGCACTAGGTTCCTTGACTTTCTGTTTAATGGAAAGCTCTGTTAAGGAAAAGGCCAAATCAACCTAAAAGAAATAAGAAGACAAAAATCAGCAATTTCTTCTCTTGGTCATTACGAAGAATTATACTCTTGAAGCATGCTTATGGGAAAAGTCTTCTTGCAGGATCATATTAATAGTAAAGATTGCTAAATTATACATTTACCAACTTCTAAGCATTTTGATGATTTTCATAGCACATCATTTTTTCCAGATTAATATTTGACTTAAAATTCCACAAAACTATGCATGTGTGCATGCGCGCGCGCACACACACACACACACACACACACACACAGAGTAATTCAAAACTCATAGGAAATGACTTCAGGATTAGTTGAAAAAAGACTTTTTATGTCTCCACATAAATATAAAATCCTATAATATTCTCTCAGATTACTTAAGAAGAAAAGGTTAATGATACTGATTAACTTATAATACTTTTACCACTTCTTTTCAGGCTATATGAGAAAAAAAAGAAAAGGCAGGAGAAATATTTATCTATGTCTTTCAAAGATCCTTCTGTTGACAATATTACCTAATGACTTAAATGTATAACTACATAATGCATAACTTTAGTTCCTTTTAAATTGTACATATATCCAGTTCATTCTCTGCTTGATACCTGTGATTATTGTTTATAAATGGCTCTGCCTCCCTAACTGAATTGCTTTAGTTAGAATGGAGATGTTCAAATTCTGAAGATCTGGTATCTTTAAGGCTTTTCAGCTGTTGGAAAATGGGAAGTATAATTTGCTAGTACATGGATTACAAAAGGTTTTTCCTTATGAGAATCACCTGGAACTTCATTAGAAGGAGACATAAGATTCCATGTTCTCTGATAGTGATAGATCACAGTCAACTCCAATTGTCATTCTATAGAATTAAATTCAACTATTTATCAAATTTATCAAGAACAGGCAAAAGAAAGGTAAAAACTGGCATCTCTCCCTCAATCTGTACTTAACTCCGCCATGTATCAGCCATTGTTTGCAAAGTAGGACTATTCGATCAATTCATAAGCATTCACTAAATATCTATTATGAGACAAACAACAAGGAATGGGAATTTGACAAAAACAAAATGGTAACTGCCCTCAAAGAGCTTATGTTCTTTTATCTGGCTTATTATGAAAAAAATAACAATACACACATAGAGAGAAATAGGTCATTTGTCAAGTCAGTAATAAACACCCGTAGGAAGAGAAAAGCATTATCTCTGTTACAAAGCCCATAACTTTAAATCAAAAGACGAAAATTATACTGCTGTTGGAATAGCTAATGATAGCTGTTTCTGTAGCCTCTGCACTCATAGAATCATCGATCCAGAGTTAAACAGAAACATGACCTTTCTAATAGGTCTAATTTAACTCTTAATTTTTGCCTGAAGAAACTGAGGAAGCCTCAGGAGGTTAAGTGCTTTGTCTAACATCACAGGAGTGGGCAGTGATATAAATTGGGTTTCAGCCTTTTGAATTTGAATCTAGAACATTTTTACCTTCCCACATTGCCTTCCCAATAACTAAGTAAAATCATATACATCCAAATGTTGTTCTTGCTCCAGCTTATAACAAGTTTCAGAATGAAGTAGAAAATAAAAAGCACCAGTAGAGGATCAGAAAGACTAAATTGGCATTCAGTATATTCACAAAATAAATCCTTAATTTTCCAAAACATTTAGGCCATTGATCACAAAAGCTTAAAATATATTAATGGACCTTGTAAAATTCTATTCCAAGGATCCTAGGGAATTTGGGTCATGGAAATCTTAGTGAATAAAAAAAAATAAGACATTTTAACTTGCTAAAAATATTGCTACAACTAAGCAATATTTTTGAGCCTTCAATATTTTTATACTATTTTAGGGAGCGAATGTCTCTCTAGCATTAAGATTGTCTCGGGGTTCCTGTTTTCATCATTTGGGGCACCCTGTGGCCTGTGGAACATAGTTTTGGAAGTGTTGAACTAGTAAGATCTTTCACAGAAGCTACTATTAAAAGACCACCAAATCTGTAATGCTTTTTTGGTTTATAAATCTCACTTCAAATTTACTTTACTCTCAGCTATGAGATCAGCTCTCAGTCTGTACTTTGTCTTTTCTTTTTCATTTAACTAAAAGCTTTGAGGGTAGCAGGACCCTAAGGAAAATGGTAAAAACATGGTCTCTGTTCTCAGAAAAGGAATTTTCAAGAATGCTTCCTTAAGAAAGAAAAATATAAAATAAAACACACATTATTTTACTCTCAGAGATGCATTCCTTTCTCTTTCCCAGTCTACATATCTCCATCTCTGAAAAACATTACACTAATTTGTAATCAGTCACAACCTCTTTGTTAGCAAATGAGTTGACTTTCATGCTTATTATAGTAGAAGATACAGTACTATCTTCTCCAAACAATAACAATAAACCCAACCCCTGATTTTTCATTTCATATGTCTTACTATATTATTTTTTAAAGTGAACATAATATCATAGGCTAGATTAAATGTTCAACAATTAGGTCATGCAAAAAATCAGTTATCTGAAGTAAAATCTTTACTGGGGACAGGATTCCACTATTCAAAGGGAGATTAGCATGCTCTCATCTTAGCAATATAAGAATAAAAAATATCAGTAGAACTGATTCATTGTGAGCATTAGAAAAGGTGGGACATAAAAGTTGCATATATCACCTCCAAACTGTGTAGAGAAACAGGGTCACTGGTAAACTGTGCAGATGGTTCATTGTTTGGTTCCAGGAAACACTCAGGAGAATTGGATTCCTCTTTATGCATTGGCTGCTAAGAATATAACCATTTTACCATTAGTTAACAATTTATTCTTGGGTGATTAGGCACTACTCAAATTTGTAAAACTTATCAGCCTACAACAATTAAGATGAAGATCTGTTTTGAATTTTTTGGTCCTAGAAAAGACTAAAGAAATCATATTTATCCTCCCCTGCAAAAATAAAACCAAAACAATTCTGCTATGAAAGCTAGAATGGCACACTTTCATTTTAGTGATATCAGATTCAAAAATGTTGTTAATTAGTTGACCAAATATAACAATGTGGAGCTCATTCAACAAGTGTATTAAATAAGATAAGGCATAAAGGTTGAAAATATCACCTCCAAACTGTGTAGAGGAACAGGGTCTCTGGCGAACTGTACAAGTGGTTCTTTTTTTGGTTCCAGGAAACACTCTGGAGAATTAGGTTCATCTTTATGAATTGGCTGCTAAGAATGTAACCATTTTTCCATTAGTCAACAACTTACTTACTTTTGGGTCACTAGGCACTAATCAAAATTGTAAAACTTATTGACCTATAAGAATCAAGTTGGAGGTCTGTTCTGAATGGAATTCTTTTGGTCTCAATAAAGATGAAATAAACCAACCCCATTCCCACCCCTATAAAAAACCCTCAAACCTGCCATTAAAAGGTAGATTGGCATGCTCTCATTTAAGTGAGTGTCACATTAAAAATTAGTTTTAATTAGTTGACCAAATATAACATTGTAGAACTGATTGATCAAGAGTATTAGACAAAAAGGGACATTAAATTTGTATATACCACTTCCAAAGTGTGTAGAGGAATAGAGTCACTGGTAAACTGTACAGGTGATTCATTACTTGGTTCCAGGAAATACTCAGGAGAACTCTGTTCATCTTTATGGACTGGCTGCTAAGAATATAACCATTTTTTTCATTAGTTAACAAATTGCTCTTAATTGATTAGGTACTATGCAAATTTTGATACTTATCAGTCTATAAGAATCAAGAAGGAGGTTTGTTATAATTGGTTTTTTTGTACCAGAAGATTAAAAAAAAAACCTTTCCTAAACCTCACTCTACCCCCCCCACATTATACATACATACATACATACATACATATATATACATATATATATATGTATTATTGGATTTTCCACAATCTCAGACAAGGATTTTAGCAGAACAAATTTGTTTATAGTCTGTGGTAATGGATTAAATATGTTAAATGTAAAATAAAATCCTCTATCCCCAAACTCTCATTTTTCATTAAAGTCAACCTAATCTTCAAGTCTCTAAAGATTTTTTAAATTATTATATTCTTAATAAGACAACATTGAGAAAGCAATATTTTGATTTCCTACCATTCACAAGATTGATGAAGAGTTAGAGGGATCTTGAAGGGGTCATCTAGCTAAGCCCCTTTATTTTACAGATGAATAAATTGAGACCCATAGAGTTTAGCTTATTTATCCAAGGTCACACTAAGAGACAGAATTAGGATTTTTACTTCCTACAACCAACTTTAAATCTAGCATTCCTTCCACTGTACCATCCTTTCTTCTTTTCTAACATTTGCTTAAGGCTCAGGAAAACAAATAAATAACAAATTCAAGTCAATCATCCTTAATCAGTTACCAGCTTAGCCAAAGTATTTTGATAGGAGCTAGGGTTAAAAAGAAGAAAATTGAAAAGTTATTGCCCTCAAGGAGCTTATAAGCCAATAGGAAAAGAAAAGGAAAAAGGAAAATAATTTTTAAAATTACAAAACTAAATTATTAACTTTGAATGATCTAGAATTAAGTGTACTATAATTCTATGCAACTTATTTAAAAATGTCTAGATCGTCCAATACACAAATTAATAATTAATCATTTATTAAGCATCTACTATGTACCAGACACTAGGGAAAGAAGCACAAAGAATTCAACAATCTCTGTTCATAAGGAACTTACATTGTAATGGAAATGATATCAGTGCTTATCACATATATTTGCATTTACCAATCTAAACAAAACAAAAATAAATTCATAGTAAATACTATACAGAAAAAGGTTTTTTGCTTGTTTTTCTGACAATTCATGTTTGTGACTCATAGGTATTGCTTTGGTATGGGATGGAAAGAGAATAAGCATTTATTAAGCACCTGATATGTGCCAAATATGATATTTGCTAAACACTTTATAAATATTATGTCATTTTATCCTTACAACAATCCTTTGAGGTAGATTCTATTTATTAGTCCCATTTTATACATAACAAAATTGAGGCAGAGATTACAAACTTGACTAAGGTCACATAGCCATTAAGTTACAGAGGCCAGCTTTGAACTCATCTTCCTCACTCCAGTTCAGCACTCTATCAAGCTCCTCACTTTCTATATTTCATGTTCAATTACAATACTAGATTATATTGGTATAGTTCTAACATTGTAAAATCTATAAGTTTTGGTGACATTGATTCTGGTTCACAAAATTTATCTGCAGAAATCATATTATCAGAGAAAACAATCATCAATTGTAAAAATCAAAGTTCTGCTAGATCAGACCATAATCAAAGTAGTTAGAAAATATCTACAATGAGCTGCTTTCCATGTACAAAGGAAATTTCCATTGTAGTCACTAAAATATTCTTGTCCACCTCTGAAATAATCAACCAGAAAACATTTATTAGGCACCTACTAATGTGCTTGACACTTGAAATCCAAATACAAAAATAGAAATAATCTATCTCTTTAAATAGCTTATAGTCTATCAAATACACATAAGTGGAATGATGAGAATGAGAGGATTCCTAATGTGCCTATGACTAACAACAAGTCTTAAGAGTCCCAAATGTGGTTAAAATGATAAATCAGAGAGCCTAAGAAACCAGTTAACAAACTTTTCTCCCTAGCTACATTTAAAAATTTTTTTTCATGGGCATTGGTGTTTATGGAGGGATTCCATAAGGGCACTTTATAAAAGATAGTTTTGTGTTTAAATGATTTCAGTTTAAGCATGATTCTCAAAATATTGAGGTATCTAGGAAAAATATTAAAGAGATGGGTTTTAAAAGACTTTTCAGGAAGAGCAAAATTAGCTACAAACATATCCCATTACAATTAACTTTCCTCTCTTGCCTATCCCTGCTTTAGAGTCAAAAGATCAAAGGGCCATTTAGTATAACCCTCTTTGTCATGGGCGAGGACCACTAGAGAACAGAGGGGACAAGTGATTTGCCTAAGGTCAAAAAGCTAATAAATGGTGACTCTTGGTTTTGAAAACAGTTCTTCTTCCTACTTCTAAACCATTATGGTCATTAGCTTATAATATTTAGCAATAAAAGACATTAAGGTTTATAAAAACATTATATTTGAATCTTCCAATAATTCCATGATCATATCTAAAGTTCATAAATGTCAGCTGCAGTATCCAAACTCAAGTCTCTTAACTTTAAGTCCAGTATTCTCACTCTCATTAATTTCTTTTAATATGCCAGAATACTATGCAGTCCTTAATAAGTCTCTCATTTAAAGTCAAAGATTATATATATATATATATATATATCTTGTAATAACTAACTCAAATTCTGTTTTCTTCAGGGGGTCCTTCTTGGTTCCCCAGCTGTCCAATATCTTCTCAATCTCTGGTCTATTCTGGATATTTCTTGAATGCACCTAGTTATTACAAATTATCTTCTCCATTGAATGTGAGATCCTTAAAGGCAAGGACTATATTATTTTTACCTTTCTTTATATCCCTAGCACTTAGAATAATTATAGCTTATCGACTGTTAGGATTGCCCTTTGCAAAAATGTTCAGATTCCATTCATTATTTCTTCCTTTTGGAACTATGGGGCACAGGGTGAAGGGTGACACAGGAACTGTTCAATGTGGTACTTGGGACTTAATAAGAACCACTGACCTAGCAATATCAGGAAAATATATCATTGCTTAATGTATTATTGTTGGCATTTACCAATTCAGATAAATTCAAAACAAAAACTGCATATACTATTTAGAAAATGACTAAGGAAGAATGGAGAAACATTTTTACATGTCAGTGGGATCAATACAAACTTGGCAGGCTGAATCGTAGTTTTGTCAACTGAATAGTTTTTATAGAGTGTATGTAAGGCCAAAAACAACTTAATCATTCATAGCATTTTCCCCATTTTGTATTTTCATTTTCCAAAGACATTTTTAGGACAGAGGGAGAAATGAGAGAAGTGGCGTTGAGGAAGGGGAACACAGAAGAAAAGAATTGAAATTTGAGTAAAGTCAAGAGATTAGTTTAAGCAAAGAACTATAAAATCTTTTAATATATGGAATATTATGAATACACAGATAATGTTTACAAATTTCAACAATTTAAAATTTTATATTACAGTAAAAAATAATTGTACTAAATAGGAACTCACTCTCTATGATCTTACTCTCATGTTTCCATATAATGGCCATAAATAAACATTTTAAAAATAAATTCCCAAATTTTTCCAATTTATTTTAAAAGACTTATGATTCGGGCTAATAGTTGTCTCTTCCAAATGACTAAAAAACCAACGAGTGGTAAATTTTGATAAAATGTTTGGCCTAATAATGCTATTTTTAAATTTCAAACTTAACAATTTTTGAAACCATGGTTTGCATAAGGTCACAAGTATATTCTCATTAATATCAAAACTCCATTAAGAGGAGGGTTTTTTTTAAAGTGGTCTTTTTTTTTATTCTAATGACAATGTTTCTGTCCCAAAGTCAAAGATTTTTCTACTCTGAGTAACAGTAGCTGTCTAGCAAGACAAATAGCTTTCACAGATATTCATTAAGGAGTGTATGTTAGGTCCTATCATTCATTACTTCCCGGTTTAAAAGCTCCGGATAGGGACTATTTACCCTTTTTATCACATTACGTTGACTATTAATGTGTCTGTTCTTTCTACATTTGCTTTTATCCTACACAGACCTGACAATGCCATCCAACTGCTTCACTTCATCTTCTTTTTGGTTCTTTTTGAAAGCTAAATTCACAGACATAGAAATAGTGAGATTTGCACATTCAATCCATATTTCCACTTGTTTTATTTTTCTGTACTTATTTAATCTCATTTTGTACAAAGGTACTAGGGCCACATTTATATGGCTCAATCATAGAGTGATATTAATATTGTTTAAATCCCTCAGTTATATAAGTAGAATGATTTTTCATCTAAGAGCTGTATTAACATGGCAAGAGTAAAGCGTTTTAGGATGTTTTTTTTTAATAAGAATGAAGATCCAAGACGATATTAGAATGTGAATCAAATGTTGGCAGACATCAATAATACTAAAAGTATATTGTAAAAAAAATCAGAAATTTGGGATGAAAAATAGAAAAATTTGGATATGCCATCCCATTGTGCTTTACTTTTCCCCCTTCTTTCTAGACCCCTTGATGTTTAATTCCCCCTCCTCCATCAAAATGCAAGTTACTTTAAGGTAGGAACTACCTTGTTTGCTCCCCTGTATTTGTATCATCAGCACTTACCAAATAACTGGCATCAAGTTAATATTTAATAGGTACTTTCTCATTCATTCATTATCATTCATATATAAAATGCTAAATAATTCATCATGGCTCACTATATTTATGAATTTGTTTTCCTTAACCTTCACTTTTCCTTCCTCAAGCTTAAATTTACATGTGAAGTTTTGAAAAATGCTTCAATTATTGATTCTATCATTATTCATTCAAAGAGAAATTATATTGATACACAACTTGGCATAGAATGGCATTGCAACTGAGATCACTGACACATGTCTTTGAATATCTAGTAAGATCTGAAATAATTATTTGAAATTTTTGGGAAAAAACAGTGATCCTATATTATAACTGGTAATAGAGGTTTGTGAAATAGAAAACTCTAAAATAACAAGTTTTTTTGTAATTTATTGAATGCTTAATATACCCAAGGTCTGATAGAATGCTAAAGGAAAATATGAAATTATAAAGACATGAATCTTGCCATCAAATATCTTATGATTTAGATGGGATGCTACAAATAATCCATTTGTATATCATTATTCATACAGCCTGTCACTTAGTAAATCTCTAGTTAAGTGCTGGACCTATAATTTCATGGCTAAAATGATTTCATGGCTAATATAATTCCCATGAAGAGCTTCCTCCACTAATGCAAACCATTGTTTTCTCTGCAACCTACAGTCTAACCTAAAGTCCTAAGAGTTGAAATGACTAGAGCAGCATTACACAGCTTTATTATGTCATATGATGAGAATGAAACCCAAGTTTTCTTGCCTTTGAGGATGATTCTCTAAGTGGCTCAGAAGACAGAGTGCTGGACCTAGAGTCAAGAAGAGTTAGATTCAAATATGGCCTCATTCACTAATTGTGTGATCTTGGATAAGTCACTTAACCTTTGTCTCCCACAGTCTCTACATCTTAAAAAAGGAATAAAAATAACATCTACTGGGGTAGCTAGGTGGCTCAGTAGATAGGGGGTTAGGCCTGGAGCAGGGAGGATCCATGTCCAAATCAGGTCTCAAATACTTCCTAGCTGTCTGACCCTAGGAAAGTCACAACACCAGTTGCCTAGCCCTCATGCTCTTCTGCCTTAAAATGATACTTAGTATTAATTCAGAGACAGATGATATGGGTATAATAATTATAATAATAAACATCTACCTCCTAGGATGGTTATAAAGATAAAATGAGATAACATTTATAAAGTACTTTGCAAGCTACAAAGTATACACTGTGTGCTATTATTGTCGTTTTTCCTTAGTAACAAAAAAAAAGCAATTATAGTTTACTTGTTAATTTTTTAAAATAATTTTCCTAAGTGGTTTGGGTTCAGATTGCAACTAATACACAAAACTATATTTAATTTTCTATATCTTAAGTTTAATGTAACCTAGCCAACAAGGAGGCCAAATTCAGTCAACACTTTCAAATAGTAACAGGTATCTTCAAAGTATAATGGCTTGTTTAGAAACAATTATATTCTTAGTTATAAGGAAAGTCATAAATTGTTAAATTGACCTTTCCTGCAACAAACCAGACTTCTATCTTTAGGTGATGTATGTAATACAAAGATAATATTAAGAGAAGGATGAGAAATAATGCAATTCTGTAACTTCACAGCATTTGGACATTATTCACATATGTACATAAACAAATGATATTAACTCTAAATTGAAGCTTTTTTAGCCTGATATAAAACCATGTTACATCATCACTTGGAAAACTTCCTAAAGTTCTGATCTATATATCTAAAGAAAGACACAGTGATGCTGGGAAATGATCAAGGAGGGGTTTAGGAACTTACATTATGAAAATAGACTTTTTAAAAAACGAACCTTTCAATTTATACAAAGGAAGACTGCAAAGGTATACGCTCTCTATATTAAATTACACAAGAGATGGATAAAGTGTCTAGGATCCTTTTTGTCATATTCTGGAACTGAAAGAGTAAATCCCTTTAAAACCTAAAAGAAGTAAATTTAATACTGACAATACAGAAATAGTCTAAGACTGGCACTTCTGATGGACAATAAATTGGTACCAGAGTTGAATAGCAGGAAGTAAATGACTCAATAGACTGTATATAAGAAAACGAGTAGTGCATAGGTTCAGTGATCCTGTTGTATTTCAGACTTTCTGACCCTATTTGGGGTTTTTGTGGCAAAGATACTGGAGTGTTTTGAAATTTCTTTCTTTAGTTCATTTTACAGATAGAAAACTGAGGCAATGAGAGTTAAATGACTTGCCCAGGATCATCTAGCTAGAAAGTGTCTGAAACTGGATTTGAAGTTTTCAGACTACAAGCCTGGCACAATATGCACATTATCTAAGTGCCACAATGATCCTGAGTTGATTCCTTATACATAAACATATCATTTCAACGCCAATATTTTCCTAGCGATTTTATATGGCAATGGATCATGTAAAACTATGAAAGAATTAAAAAATCATGGGTCGAGAAAGAGGTAAGAGAGGTGAATGAAGACCTAGAAAAATTAGATTTAATTGATATGTGGAGAAAAATAAATAGGGACAAAAAGGAATACACCTTTTTTCAGCTGCACATGGCACATTCACAAAGATTGACCATGTTATAGGGCACAGAATCATTGCAAACAAATACAAAAGAGCAGAAATAATAAATGTAACCTTCTCAGATCATAATGCAATAAAAATAATAATTAGTAAGGGCACTTGGACAGGAAAATCAAAAACTAATTGGAAATTAAATAATATGATTCTCCAAAACCAATTTGTCAAAGAAGGAATCATAGAAACAATCAACAATTTCATTGAAGAAACTGACAATGATGAGACATCCTACCAAACTCTGTGGGATGCGGCCAAGTACTCAGGGGGAAATTTATATCCTTGAGTGCATATATTAACAAATTAAGGAGGGTAGATATCAATGAATTGGGCATGCAACTCAAAAAATTAGAAAGCGAGCAAATTAAAAATCCCCAGATGAAAACTAAATTAGAAATACTAAAAACCAGGGGAGAAATTAATAAAATCAAAAGTAAAAGAACTATTGAATTAATAAATAAGACTAGAAGCTGGTACTTTGAAAAAACAGATAAAATAGACAAAGTACTGGTCAATCTAATAAAAAAAAAAGGAAAGAAGAAAACCAAATTGATAGTATCAAAGATGAAAAGGGAGACCTCATCTCTAATGAAGGGGAAATTAAGGCAATCATTAAAAACTATTTTGCCCAATTATATGGCAACAAATATAACAATTTAGGAGATATGGATGAATATTTACAAAAATATAAACTGCCTAGATTAACAGCAGAAGAAATAGAATACCTAAATAATCCCATATCAGAAAAAGAAATTGAACAAGCCATCAAAGAACTCCCTAAGAAAAAATCGCCAGGGCCTGATGGATTCACAAGTGAATTCTATCAGACATTCAAAGAGCAACTAATCCCAATACTATACAAATTATTTGATATGATAAGCAAAGAAGGAGTCCTACCAAATTCATTTTATGACACAAATATGGTACTGATTCCAAAGCCAGGTAGACCAAAAACAGAAAGAAAACTATAGACCAATCTCCCTAATGAACATAGATGCAAAAATCTTAAATAGAATATTAGCAAAGAGACTCCAGCAAGTAATTACGAAGGTCATCCACCATGACCAGGTGGGATTTATAGCAGGAATGCAAGGATGGTTCAACATTAGGAAAACCATCCACATAATTGACCATATCAATAGTCTAACAAACAAAAATCACATGATCATCTCAATAGATGCTGAAAAAGCCTTTGACAAAATACAGCATCCATTCCTATTGAAAACACTGAAAAGTATAGGAATAGAAGGACCTTTCCTAAAAATAATAAACAGTATATACCTAAAACCATCAACAAACATCATATGCAATGGGGATAAATTAGAAGCCTTCCCAATAAGATCAGGAGTAAAACAAGGATGCCCATTGTCACCTCTATTAT
>NC_058132.1:475861468-476014824 GCF_016433145.1 Gracilinanus agilis
AATTTTCAGATAAAGAAATCAAAACTATCAATAAGCACATGAGAAAGTGTTCTAAATCTCTAATAATTAGAGAAATGCAAATCAAAACAACTCTGAGGTATCACCTCACACCTAGCAGACTGGCTAAAGTGGCAGCAGGGGAGAGTAATGAATGTTGTAGGAGATGTGGCAAAATTGGGACATTAATGCATTGCTGGTGGAGTTGTGAATTGATCCAACCAATCTGGATGGCAATTCAGAACTATGCTCAAGGGGCTTTAAAAGACTATCTGCCTTTTGATCCAGCTATAGCACTGCTTGGATTATTCCCCAAAGAGATAATATGGAAAAAGACTTGCACAAAAATATTTATAGCCGCATTCTTTGTGGTGGTAAAAAACTGGAAAATGAGAGAATGTCCTTTGATTGTGGAATGGCTGAACAAACTGTGGTATCTGTTGGTGACGGAATACTATTATGCTCAAAGGAATAAAGAACTGGAGGAATTTCATGTGAACTGGAAAGACCTCCAGGAATTGATGCAGAGTAAAAGGGGCAGGTTCAGGATAACATTGTACACAGAGACTGATACACTGTGGTACAATCAAACATAATGGACTTTTAACTAGCAGCATTGCAAGGATCCAGAGCAAGGTTGAGGGACTTATGAGAAAGAAAACTAGCCACATTCAGAGGAAGAACTATGGGAAGAGAAACACAGAAGAAAAACAATTGCTTAAACATATGGGCTGATGGGGATATTACTGGGGATGTAAACACTAAACAATAACTCTAGTCCAACTATCAATAATATGGAATCAGGTCTTGATCAAAGATACATGTAAAACCCAGCGTAATTGTGCATCGGCTAAGGGGGGTTAAGGGAATTTGGGGTAGAGGGAAAGAACATGAATCATGTAACTATGGGAAAATATTCAAAAATCTAAAAATAAATAAATAAATGAATAAATGTAGTTTGCCTAGAAAGGGTAAGCAGAAAAGTGTTGTATAATTTAAGTTTAGATTTAATAATGTGAAAAGGAATTTAAATATCATTTAAATTAAATTTTATATTTAATTTAGATGTCAAATTAAATGTAATCTAATTAATTAATTAAACAAAATTAATTTACATTTTGTTAGATTTAAATTTAAATTTAAATTAAACAAAAATGTTTGTATATATACAGTTAGCTTTAATGCATCTTACCGCAATAGACTGGAGACTTGAGGTGTAATTAATATCACCAATTTTCTTGTTATCCTGTGATTTTTCAAGGAATGTCCAAGAACAAGAGCTCCTTGGCAGTAAACATCATTGGTGGCGAGTGTCACAAATGCCTGATCTGTAACTGAAGATTTAGAAGAAAACCAGTTTTATTTTTCTGACTAACTAGATGGCAGCATTTTCTAAGTGGTTTTGACTAATTGGAAACATCCTTTCTCCAAAATTTTCATGCTTAGCACACAAACCAAAACTTAAATCTATAAGGTCATGCATGTGGGGATATATTCGTTCATGAGGGAACAGATATCACAGTAGATATAGAACTAGGGGTTGAGTTAGAATAACCCAAGTTCAAATCCAGCCTCAGACACTTACAAGCTATGTAACTGGACAATTCTCCCTCAGCTCTAGTTATCTCAGGTTCCTCGACTTTAAAATGCAGAACACCTATTTCCCAGTGTTGTTATGAGGATCAAATAAGATAATATTTACTAAAAGCACTTAGGACAGTGCCTGGCACATAGTAGACACTATATAAATGCTTGTTTCCTCTTCTCCCTCCTCTCACTGTACAAATATAAACCACAATTCCCACTCCATCTCACTCAGGAGCTTGTTTAATGAGTTTCTGGTTCCCTTCCTTTTCTCTTCTTCTGTTCCTACATTAAACAAAAAAAATTTACATACACATACAATATACACACAAATCTATATACACTGTACACATAATAAATGGAAGGATGGATGGATGAATACACATCTACAAATTTACATGCACACATACAAACACATAAGGTAGTTAATATTTGATCAATTCCCAAAGACCCGAATATAATAAAAATTAAACTAACTGTAATATATGGCTACTCTAAGTGATCACTTTGTTTAGTAAAAGCAAGCTATTTAACTCAATTATAGTATTGACCATCGTCTGAAAAATGATCAGTCCTGCCTCAGAATAACCTCATAAGACAAGTTGAAATGAGTCAGTTTCTGCTAGTCCATTAATCTCAGGGCAGTTATATGTTAGAGCCATTTACACATATAACAGAAGGTGGAAGGAGGGGAAATTGCCCCCTCTCCCATTGAGCACAGAGTCTAGAGGCAGAACTACCACATTCTTCAGGTCAAGAGAGTTGGTAGCATAGTGGCAGGAATAGACACTTTCCAGAAAAATAAAGAGATAAGAAGGCAGGAGCTTGAGCTTTAACAAGTATGATGTCTGGCAGCAAAGAAGAGAGTTAATTATGGACTCAATTGAGAATTATGCCTTGCATTTGGGGGTAGAGTTTTAAGAGGGGAGTAGACTGAAAACCTAACTGAGAAACTGGCCCAGTAGAGATACTGTGCCAAGGGTGGATCATCCTAAAGACTCCATCAAGAAATAATGAAATATCTTGAGGCTCTCTCTGCAGTCTCAACCCATGAGTTTCCTTAGCCACCAAGTTTCTCATATGCGTGTCTCACTACCATTATACTATATATAAGTTTGTGTTCACTCTTCCCCTGGATGCTTGGCATGTTTGTAGGAAAGGGTTCCTTGTATTTATGTGTTTTGTAGCCACTGTTTTTCTAAGCCATCTGAAAAAAAAATCTTTGCTTTGAGCTAATTGTATCTGCTAGTTGACTCTTAAGAAGAAGCAGAGTGGATGCTAATGAATGTTAATTTTACAAGTTCCATTAGAATGGAGGAAAACATTTTTCTTTCAATTTAAAATTCTTTTTTTTTTAACCCTTAACTTCTGTGTATTGGCTCCTAGGTGGAAGAGTGAAGAGGGTGGACAATGGGGGTCAAGTGACTTGCCTAGCGTCACACAGCTGGGAAGTGTCTGAGGCCAGATTTGAACCTAGGACCTCTGGTCTCTAGGCCTAACTCTCAATCCACTGAGCTACCCAGCTGCCCCCTCAATTTAATATTCTAAAAATTCCTAAAATAACTCTTTTGACTACGTGGTGATTTATTTGAGTTGTTCATTGTTCATATGATAGTTGAAAACACACACAAAAAAATGGGTCCAGTCTAAATAAAATTAAGAGTTAAAGAAAGTATTATGGCATGTTAAGCAAAAATTAAGCTATTTAGGTGATGCCTAAAGACTTCTGAGATCGTAAAGTTAATTTCACAATCATAGTGATTTTTGACTTGGTCATCTTACAATACAATTTTTGGCTAGCTTTATTCTATCCCAGTGGTTCCCAAACTTTTTTGGCCTACTGCCCCCTTTCCAGAAAAAAATATTACTTAGTCTCTTGGAAATTAATTTTTTAAATTTTAATAGCAATTAATATTAAGGAAAGATAAATGTACCTGTGGCCATCACCGCCTCCCTGGATCGCTGCAGCACCCACCAGGGGGCGGTAGTGCCCACTTTGGGAATCACTATTCTATTCGTATAACAGCCAGAGAGTCTGTATGCCTTAGTGGAAAGGGAGCCAATCACTGACACATTGGCTATGTGGCCCTGGGCAACGAACTTAACCTCTCAGAGCTCCAAGCAACTCTGCAAGGGTAAGCTAAAGAGAAAATCATTTTCAGAGGGAGATTTCTCATCCAAGAGAATTTTCTATACCAGTGAAATTATAGCTCTAGAGCCTGTCCCTAGGCAACATCCAAGGATCATTCCTAATGCATGTTTTATGGATACCATAAATTTGTGATTTATCAAGTTGCGGCAAAAACCACAAATGTCAGTAGAGAGAGATGAAAAGTTTTCATATTAAGCATCATGTGGCAATCTAGACTTTATCATTTCAAGTATTTGTTTTATTAAAGACTATGCCTGTCAAATGCCTTTTTCAATTATTTGTAATATATATTTTATCACTAGAAAATTTTTTAATATCACTGTCCTGAAAAGTTTTGATTTTTTTTTTAAGAAGTGGGATTTGCATGTCTTGCCAAGATAATTGTGTCTAGGCACCAACAAGTTATAATCAAAATTTCTACCAGCTTCCAAAACCAGATTAACAGAACACTTCAATAAGAGAGGGAAGGGAGAGAGGTGGTAGTGTTTCATTAAGAGAATGGCTCTCTATCCATAACTTCTCACTAGGGATACAAGAAATAGTTTGTTATCTGACCCAGTTAACAGCATAACAATGAAGTTCACATACATACTACTACTTTGCACTTCTATAGCAACTTTCAAACAAGTTTCTCTCTTAGGCCCCAGAGAATTTGTTGCCAAGATAAAGATAATAGTTCTATGAGGAAAAGAGACACAGAGAGAAACCCTGAGCCTTGCCCAAGGCCACTGCATTGTCTTGAGAAATTTGAATTCCTAGCATGAAGTCTAGTGCCCAGGCCACACAGTATTCCACAAAACAGAATCTCCTTTCCAGACTACACTAAACCTTGAGATTTTTTAAGAGTCAAACAGTGCTAAAAATCAAAATGTACTAAATGAAATCATGAAAATGAGAGCTTTAGAACTCAATTTGACATTGTAGATTATTTGTTACTAATATTCCAAAGAGAAAAACTATACATAAATGAGTATCTCTATACACACTGCATACTCTCTCTTGACTTATCTGAACATTGGGCTAAAAAAGGAAAGTTCCAGGTTCTTTCATTGTAATAATCTCTTCTGGTTTAGGAAAAGTTAACTTTGAGGAGATATTATTCTAAAAAATTCACAATTCACATTTATCTAGTGTCTAGAATTTATAAAACACTTTTGTCACAACAACCATATAAGGAAGATTCTAGTTTTATTAACCTCACTTTGCAGAATGAAGAAACAAAGCTTAAAGATTTTAAATGATTTTCTCATGAACATATGCCTACAAAGTGTCCTAAGCCTTGACTCAAAACCAATTTTTCTGAATTCAAGTTCTATACTCTTAATACTAAGTCCTGACTTTTCTCACTATGATCTGAAATGTGTTCTGAAATAGCTGCCATCATGGACCTATTTTGGAAGACAACTGAGTATAAGACAGAAGTATAGTCTATTGAATTCTTATATGGTGGAATACACTGAATTCGATTAATAATATTGATGTTTCAAAAGTTTTAGATACTGACTTACGCTACTATTGATCCTTTCAAATAGGCAAATTGGCTTTCTTTATCAAGTTGCTCATATACAAAAGTGGCTAGATTCTGTGGTTAATTTGTTTTATTTCCTTAGTTATAATGGGAAATGGGTGATGAAAGGAGGTTTGGGTCAGAGGTACCCCTAAGAATAGATAGTGAAAAAACAGATCCATGGCAGAAGTCAGTTGAGCACATAATTCATAATATCCAAATAGTTGAATTTCTAGAGCTTTTAAGCCGTGGATCATTACTGCCATTTTCACATTTTAGGCTCTTGCAAGATTTCTTTAAATGCCTCACTTGGATTCTGTTACTTTTTCATGAAACATGAAAAATTGGCATTTTGATATGTAAATGTCTGAAATATATTTACCGATTTTATAATTCAAGCACCTAAAGTGTTAGGACAAGCAGCAATCTTAACATTTCCTCTAAAGCAGACCTTTTATTTAGGAGACAATTATTTTTAAAACTCAGAGCATATGGCATAATACAACTCAAGTAAAACTGAAGGTTTTAAAAGTAGATTAAGAAAAATGGTAATTATAAACATAGAAAGCTATACAAATAAGGAAGCAGGATGCAATTCTGAATTTTTATTCCTTCATCAGCAGGGTTCTGTCATTTAATATAATTTCCAAAGTATATGTAACATTCTTTATTCTAACTGCACCCTATATATTAGGCCAAGTCATGAAAGACATTTGACTATTTCTGTAAAGTTTCTAATAGTAAGATGATAAGCACCTATCCAATATGTTTCCCAATGATGATCAATTAATCATCTAGAATTACTTGACTATTAGAAAGGGGCATTTACCAAGGTAGTATATAATGAGAGTTGGTACAAGACTAGACCCTTCATAAGTCTGGAACATACTATTCCACAAGTACATATAGAGTTCAGGGGAAAGTGGGCTCAGACTTGGAGAGTAAATATGGTAAAAGGGTAATTCACATCCACTGATTATTGGAAGTCTTACTTTGTTCTTCATGGATTCATCATGAAAACTGTCTTGTGGCTTATTTCTTTGTTGGGCTCTGAGGTGTTAATGTGATTTATGTGATTCTACACCAGAACTTCTCCCTGATACTAAGAGTTTATTCTCCCAGAAGATGGTTTTCCCCGGTATATATATATCATTTGTCTCTTTTAAGCTCCCGCCTAGATAGATTCTTCTTTAATAGGCCGGGTACAGAGAAGAAGTAATATGTAGCATTTGATCTTAATTTATTCCCCTCTTACTAGCAGTTCTCTGGAACAGGCCAAAGGATTTTTCTCAAACCCTTCCCAAAGCTCAATTGCCAGAGCAGTGACTAGAATAGTTTTAAGAATGCCTTTCTTTCATATACTTATACTAGATATATATCTAATTCTATTGAACAAACTCAGTACATTCCCTGTGTCATCTTTAATTTTGTCCAATGAACCAAAGCACTTCCTTCCTAGATTAAACTTTTGACTGACTGATTAGTTCAGAAGAGATGTCAAGACCTTGTTCACACTTGGTTTGTACTTTTAATTGATACATTCTATAACTCAAAGATGTTTTTCATCTGAGAAAGGTATCTGGATATAGAACATCTTTTTTAATAGATTAATAGGAGCTGAAGGATTGGAGCATTCAACTATATTAGATTATCCAACCCTGCCTCTCCTTGATAAGAGATTATCTTTCCTACAAAATTAGTTTCAAAAATAAATATGTAGAGTTATTTGAATCACTAAATTTGAGAGAAAAGGAACCTAAGAATTTGGAAATACAATAATTTTTCAGTCTCAGATAAGATCTCAGAGAAGACAGTGTGTGCTAAAGAGAAAATCATACAACTTTCTTCACTGGAGAGTAGTTCTCCCTAACTTACATTGGGAAGAGTTTTACATACTTCTTTCTCTCCTTGCTACCATCAGATCATTCTTCTACCATTATTCTTCTTGAATTTTCTTCTTCTAAGGGCCAGCAAATACACTAAGATCTGTTAACCCTATCTAAAGTCTCATTTATAATATATACTTGTATCTATCTCCCAATTATTATTCAAGTTGATATTCTTCTCCTGCTGAATCCCTACAATTATCATAAGAAATCAAAGCATTTATGATTACTTCCCCTACCAAGCTGACCAGAAGAATTACTAAAATTCTTCACCATCAAGGATCATCTTTTCCCCACTTAAGCTCTACAGCAACATGAGAATACCATGAAATTAACCAGGTCTTAAATTTTTACCATTTCTGAATACTAGAATTTTAAATTCTACTCTCCAACCACAACTTTCTGTAATTTCATCTATCCCATACTGTCATTTAATAAACTTACTCTATATCTTTATGATGACATCTAAACCCATGATTCATCCCTGTTCTCTCAAATAATTTTCCCAATTCTGGCTTCACATGTTTCTGTATCCAGCTTTGATTTCATGGTTGACTAAAATTTTACAAACTACAGCCCTAGAATATCTTGTCTACTGGCTCTTCCAACATTTCAAACTTGTGGGTCATCATCAATGTGTGTGAGTTCTTATCCTTGGCTAACTCTCAGCATCCTGTGTCTCTGCTGTGACTCCAGAATTGCCAAACATCACTGAAGAATATCAGTGAATCAAACTGATTTCAATATCTATTCCAATTCTTCTTATATTGCTAGATAATTTTTAAAGCATGCAATACTATCACACTGGTGCTCAAAAACATTAGTGATTTGCCCATGCCTACCAACCAAAGTCTAATTTTAAGTCATGTAAATCAAGCCCTCCATTATATGCCCCTAACTTTTTCTGCCAGAAAAATCTGCTACTACTCCATATCTATCTATCTATCTATCTATCTATCTATCTATCTATCTATCTATCTAACTAATAGATTTGGATTCATCTATTACATAGATAAGTATTCCAATGAATAATCTAATTTTCCAAGGACATGGGATAGATATTTAGATATTCATAGAGAAATATCTCCCTGGAAAATTATCTTATTTTGTGTTTCCCTCTATTACATATTGACTTTTCCTGCCTCCACACTTTTGATCATGTTATTTACTTTACCTGAGGTAAATTTCCAATCCCTACCCAAACTCATCTTTTCTTCCTTTATGGAGCAAGTCTACTATAACTTTATTCATGAATTTTTTCTCTACTTTGTTAAATGGATGGAATTTCCTATTCTTCTGAATAGCTATACCATTTTGCCTGTATTTCCCATTCTAATTTATGTCACAGGTATTTGTTTAGTCAACAGTTCACTGAAAAATAAGATTGATTAAGGGTTCTTTACTAGCAAAGCACTCTTTGCTAGGCATTAGGGAAAAAAAAGATTTTAAAAGACAATATTCATGAGCTCAAGCAGCTTATACATCTAGGTACCAACTGGTACCAATAATGAATCTTGTAAATGGTTATATGGATTTGAATTCACACTACTTAAAATTATAACTATACTTATAGGGGCAGCTAGATGGCACAGTGAATAGAACGTCAGACCTGAATTTGGAAGGATTTGGGATCAAATCTGGTCTCAAGACACTTCTCTGATTTGTGACCCTGAGCAAATCACTTAACCCCATTTCCCTAGCCCTTGCCCTTCTATCTTAGAATTATTTCTAAGACGGAAAATAAGGGATTCAAAAATATATATAATTATGTAAAATGTGGTAATTGGTTCCAGTCCAGTAGAAATATGAAGTACAAATTTAAATTATTTATCTACCAATTAATGTTCTTTCTATTTTAAAATACTCCTTGAAATCTTTACAATTTAGTAGGACTTACATGAACTTAGGCTTTGCTAACATAGCTTCCGAGAATATATGGCTATTGCAAATGCTATATTGAGACACTTCTTAAGGATAGTTTGGAAAAGAAGGAAATCAAGGTAGGAAGGTCTAGACTGGTGATATTAAGTGACAGGTAAACAGAGGAGGTACTATGCAAATTAATATAAGATAATTTTGTATGGAAAATTCCTAGCAACTGAGATCCGAAAAGGCTTCATGTAGAAAGTAGCACTTAAACTGAGCTTTGAAGGAAAGTCATAATAACTCCATGAGGTGAGTCTACATATACCTATAAAGAAGGTAGAATTCATAAAGTTTAAGAGGCTTCACTATGATCACAAATCTAGCAAGTATTGGGGTCGAATTAAAAAGTCAGATTTTTGTAAGTAATAAAAAAAAAAAACCAGGGAAGAAGAAAGAAAAGGAATGAGCAGATAAGAGGGGGGGAGAAAAAAAGAGAAAGTACCTATAAATAAGGGGTGCTCAAGTGAATTAAATACAAAATAAAAGTCAATATTGCAAAAATATAAGGTTTAAGAAAACTACTGGATATGGTGATAAGGAATCTATCAATACCTTTTGAGAGACAAGTTTCAGTACAAGGGGGTCCTTATCGTTAATTTACCATAAGTTTAATTAGAATCACTGATTTGGTAAAAATTAAAGTTATAATCTATGTGTTTTATGAGTTTCATGAAGATTTCATAGAGATATGATCATATTTTAAGATACCCCAAGGTTATGAAACAAAAAACTAAGAAAACTTAAATTTCACAACTAAAAGTCACAACAGTTCCATTCACTTAGACATCTGGACTCCTTAGAATATGAAGAAAATGGCCTCCTTGTATCACAGGTCCTTTGGAATGAACATGGGTTACCCTGACTTAGGGATATCCATGTTTTTATTGCTTGGACTGCCAAATTGGAAATTAAATGCATTCAAAGCAAAACATTAGTTCCCCTTCAATGTTTCCTTTCCTTCCTCTATTTCGAACTCCTGCTGCTTCTGAACTCATGGCCATCAGCCAGATACTAGGAGTTGTATATGATATTGAAACATTTGTCTTTTCCTCAAATTCCTTAAATGTTGTTTTTTATAGAAGAATGGAGGATAGAAAAGGACCTGTGTGTTTTTATGTGTGTGTATGTATTGTTATTCAAGTTCAAAAAGAGCCCTTTCACTTTAATAAGGAAATGTAATTAATACTGATATTTGCTAATAAAGAGTAAACTATGTGGACAGAACTTCATATTAGAGCTGTCCATATGAGGTAAAAAGGGAGAATTCTTTTAAAATTTTAATTAATAATGTAAATTCAAATAGTGCTTCCAAATTTACAAAACATTTTACACACATTATATTGAAACAGCTATATGAGGGAGTTATTAGTAGTATTATCCCCCATTTTACAGATGAGAAAACTTAAGCTCAGAAAGTTAAAATGACTATCCACAGTCATGTATCAGGGGCATGATTTGAGCCTTCTTTTTCCTATCTAGAAGTAAGCACTTTCAATTATACTATTACCTCTCAAGTCACTGTGATATATATCCCTTCTTTTTTGCAAAATCAAATACAATCTCCTTTATGAAGTCTTCCTCTATGTGCTTAAAGTCATCCCTCTTTCTACTTAAAATTTTCAGGCTGCTTTGTTTGATCTTTCCTAGCTACTTAATCATTTTCTAACAACATGGTTATTTATATAAGTATTTACATATCATCATATATCATATGTTCTTTGAGAACAGGGACTGTTATTTTAATCACTGAATCCCCAGCATCTAACATAATGCCTTATACAAGGGTGGTTGTTTGATACATATTTGTTGAATTCAATTTCATCATCACATTCCTAAGACATGCCTTTGCTTTTTTTTCCAACTTGCTCCACTTTGGCCTCCTGGGACCCAAGACTCCATCTAGCAAATCAAAGATAACATTTTGAGACTGACTATCATATGTCTGGAGCACCTATGTGGATAGAGTGCTTGACCAAGAGTCAAGAAGACTCATCTTCCTCATTTCAGATCTGACTTCAGATGCTTTCTAGCTGGATGACCCTGAGAAAATCTCTCAACTCTGTTTCCCTCAGTTCCTTGTCTTTAAAATGAGCTGGAGAAATACATAGCAGAAAACTCCAGTATCTTTGCCAAGAAAACCCCAAAATGGAGTCATGAAGAATTGGTCATGATCAAAACACTTGAACAACAACAATCAGAAGTTCATCATTTGCCTTTTATAAAGAAAATAGCTTCCAAGAGTTAAAGTGCTGAAGTCAAAGGTGCTTTTGTCAGGAGGAACAATGTGATAACAGAGAAATGGAACAGAAAAGAAGTACAGGAGACTGAAACTGTGCTTTAGGCAAGGTAACTGCATATCTTAAAAAACGACAACATATTTTCATGCAATCAAATTTGACCAAGAATATAAGAGTAAACACTAAATGTTGTCAGAACAGTTTCCGTCTAAAGCTGCCCTATGCTTAAAAAATAATTCAAAGAAGGAGTTTCTGTTACTTTTATTCACTGAAGGAGGTCTTTTGAAAATAGTTGGTGCTTATATAAAGTCTTACTTGAAAATTCTGATGTTGATTAAAATCAATTTTAAATGCTTATTTTAAATGGTTTTCCATTTGAAGAAATCCAAACAAGCAAACTATGCAGACATTTTTCTGCTTCTCTACAGGAGGGAATTTTGTGGTATACCCTCACTTAAAAGCAGTATTCTGTTTTCAGCCTAAAAATACACTGACCATTCTCTTTTCTTGGACAGGAGGGGTAAAAGGATAAGCAACATGGTAATTAGCCATAATTCTCTGGTTCCTAAAAACAACATTGGAAAATAATATGCCAACAAGATATCCATTCTTTCTAATACATTTAAAGTATATGTTCATTTTTACTAATATATATAACAAGTATTAAAATAAAATAATAGAATATGATAGTATAAAAGTATGTTAAATAAATCTAGATAGCTTACAATGTTATTGTAAGGATCAAATTAGACAATGTACATAAGAGGTGTTTAAAATTTAAATTACCATATAAATTTCAGCAATTTTTGTTATTTCTCCACAAAATTCTTCTATGATTCCTAATACTTCTAAGGGAAGCTGAGAACCCAAGTTCTCAAAGATTCCTTCAGTGGAACTTAGGTCCCAGAAGATACTGCACTGAAATGTCTTAAAAGTATAGTTCCAATAACAAAGTGAGGACAGTCTTTCTGAGGACAGAATAGGTGTCAGCAGGTGATCAGCACAGTTTATCAGTAGGTTTGATCTACTGTGATGAATTAATGGCAATAATTGAAATTTGGCAATGGCAACAACCCATGAAATAAAGAACTCTGACTGAAGTCCTGTTATTCTTCCTTCTTTAGAGGAAACAGTGAAGAAATGGCAGAAAGGGGAGCATACTGCGAGCTATGAATCAAATAGATTTTAGACCATTTATACATATAAAGTGGGTATTGTAAACATGAAATCTTTGTCCTATGGCCAACTCATTATTCAGTTAATAGAAGAAAAGAACCACATTAATATCAATATACATGTGATAAAACTGTAAGATTACAGGTAATGAAAGGATGACTCACTGGTCATCCTTGGATAGGCATCATGGGCATAAAAGCAACAAGAAGCATCATTTGATCGAACCTTTGTCAACTCCTCCATCACACAGAACTCACGATGTGCATAAGAAAAAAAGATTATAATGAAGGTGACTACAATTTCTGCACCAATAATTTTTGCAGGGGACAGAAAGGGAAAGAAATTCTAGCAGAAAAATGACAAGATCCTCCAACCGAAATCAATATATCTATTCAATACTTAGAATCAATGAATGGTAATATGTGTATGTACACTCTATATGCATATATGTAGATGATATATGTTGTAGATGTGACAAGCCTTTAGAAATGAACATTTTGACAGTCTTTAATTCCATAAGCCTGAGCATATTTCCAATTACTTCACAAATATATATCATGAATACGTTCATCCAAGAGACTAGGAATGTGATAGAAAAGACAGTTAGTAGTATCAGCTTTTCCAAAAGTATTGCTTACAAGTAGGTTTAACTATTTAAAAGTGAAATGAAGACATTTCAAAAATAATTCTACAAAAGTTTTGCATGAGACTCAAAGTAGTCACATCATGCTAAGATCAATGATGGCTAAAACTGACAGGAGGATAACAAATGGAAACTGGAACATGTGTTGGCACTCAATCTGTAATACAAATAAGCAGAAATGGAGTTGGAGGCAGCTAGGTGGCTTAGTGGATTAATAGCCAGGAATAGAGATAGGAAGTCCCAAATTCAAAGCTAGTTTCAGACACTGTGTTACCCTGGGCAAGTCATTTAACCCTCATTATCTAGCCCTTATCATTTTTTCAGCCTTGGAACCAATACACAGTATTGATTGTAAGACAGAAAGGAAGGGTGTTTTTGTTTTTGTTTTTAAGAAAGAAATCGACTTAGGAAGATGAAATTGGGAGAAGAACCTAAACTGGGCCAAGTATACGTCTAATGAAACTAACATAGTCTTGAAAGCATTGCAAAATTACTTCCTAAAACTAAACTGGGCCAAGTATACGTCTAATGAAACTAACATAGTCTTGAAAGCATTGCAAAATTACTTTGCAAAATATCTAAGAAGATAATCAAAGAAATGTTAAAATTATACCAAAACAGCGAATAATGAATACCTGTGCCTACTTTCTCATATTTACAAAACATTTATGAGAATGATCTACATGTACTCAGAAGATACTTTGGGGGAAAATGTGAGAATTAATTATGAAGCTTTCTCAATGATTCTCTAAAAACACATCACAATATTATAACCATATAATGACTGAAAGGTATAAAAAACAAAAGCTGATATAGTTTATTGCTTGTTGACCACCCAAAAAATAGTATTTGATTCATTGTACAATGTGGCTTTCTTACAACAAGGTGTCTTTCATGCAAATGTTAAGACCAAAAACTCTGATGAATGATATTCCAGAGATAACTTTGTTTAAGGACTTTATGATTATTAAGACCTAGCTATCATGGATAATGTCTCACACAGGATGAAAATAGATTAACCTACAGATGGCAAAATCTCTAAAATTCTCCAAATTGAAGATTATATTTGGAGGAATATTTCATTTTTATTGGTACCTTTCATTTTTAGATCAGATTCCTTTCCACATATTGCCTCCACCCCAACCCAGCCACACATTGCAGTAAAGTTTTGTTTTGTTTTTTTTAAAACCCTTACTGTGTATTGGCTCCAAGGCAGAAGAGTAATAAGGGCTAGGCAATGAGGCTCAAGTGACTTGCCCAGGGTCACACAGCTAGGAAGTGTTTGAGGCCAGATTTGAACCTAGGATCTCCCATCTCTAGGCCTGGCTCTCAATCCACTGAGCCACCCAGCTGCCCCCCAGTAAAGTTTTTAAAAAGAAAGCACTTCAGAAAAACCAACACTTAGGGCGTGATTCTCTGGGTGTACAATATTCCACACTCATTAGTCCATCATTTCTTGTAGCTAGTATTATACTTATTAATCAAGTACTAAAATATTCAATACCTTCTCAATTATATACAAAATTATGCAGAAAAATGAACCTAAAATGCATTCCATGACACAAACTAAATAGAAGAATATCTATTGTCAAGACTACAATAAGCAGTTAAGATCACAAGAGTATTAAATTAATACATCAGTACATATATATGGTATTGACAATAATGATAAATAATGAGTTGAACACAGGAGGACTGAGTTGGATATGATCTAGTAAACTATGTGGAATACAATGAGCAAAGAGATGCATGATGGCTTCAAATTAGCAAAAGCAAGATGCTAGTGATAACTTGAGTTTGAAAAGAGGTATAGGAATATTATATCAATGGACATACATTAAGGGAATTCAGAAAAGCAATGTTTGGTGGGAAAAGGAGGTAGAACATGAAGGAGGTGCAAGCAAATGGTAACAGATGAGAGTGATCCACTGGAATTCTGAAAATGTAAAAATAAAATTAAAAAAATAGAAAAAAGTCCCTAGCATATTAGGCAGAGATTCTACAGAAGAACAAAGACAAGAATCACTGAAAATGAGAAAGCTATTACAGAATCTACATCAATGAGATCATAGATCCCTGAAGTACTTAAATATTATCACTTAATCCAGCCTATTTAGTTGTTTAGATCAGTGAACTGTGGCACATAGAGGATAAGTGCTATACTCATGTTCATTTAGCTATGAGATTTGTTCTTTCTTATAAAGGTCAGTCTAAATGTCACCAGTTTGGGTTGATAAGATCAACTCTTCATTTTTATATGTTCATTACGTTCAAAGGTAAAGAAATTAGCTACCTCACTCTAGAGATTTAATCTACACCAAGTTTGATTTAGCAGTCAGAAAATGTCCAGATTAACTATTTGAAAGTATTTTCACTCTGAGAAAGAGTTGTTTGAATAAATCCACTCAATGTTCCCTAAATTCTGGAAAATCTTATTTAGATAACCTCATGGGTGGTTGACTATCTCAGAATATATATTTGTGTGTGAGAATACTATTCATTCAGTGATTCAAAACTATGTGGCGTTTTAACATACTTCTGAAGCACATACATATTCATTAAAGATATAAAGATTCTGCTTGTAATTTTGAAATGGTTTTGCTAAAAAAACTGAATTCTAAGAAAAATGACTAATACTTATAAAAGCTCATGCTTGTTTATCCCTTTGTGGTTTGCAAAATACTTATATATACATATATACATAATATATGTATGTAGATATAGTACATGTGTGCATATGTGCACAATATTATGTAACTATCATATCATATATAAAATATATCATCTCTTTTAATCCTCCCAAGAGCCCTGGAAACTAGGTAAGCAGGCAAATTGTCTTTTATAGTTTTTACACATGAGCAAACAGGAGACCAGAGAGTTTGCCTGGAATCCCGTCTGTAAAAGCTGATAGGGGGTCAAAATCTTCTGGTCCCAAGTCTAGAGATCTTTCTGCTGTACCATGCTTCATGGCATTCTACAAATATACTACAAAGAAACCAACACAATGGGGAGTTAAATTCTCATTACTACAGAAAGCCCAAAGATAGGAGTCCAGTGTGTAGCATCTCCCTAACCAGATGGTAGACTGCCTAATGTGTCTGGGCTATTTATGACAAATCATCCTAGTTGCAGTAAATAATTGAAAATGGTTTTCCTTGCATTGCTTCCCAACAAGGGCAGTCAGGGAGAAAAAGTTTACATGAAATATATACCATTGGCAGAATTAATTACAAGACTGCATATTTACCACTGAATAAGAATCTCGAAATAAATGGTCTGTTTACCACCCCCAGGGTTGAAAAGGGAAGAAAATACACCTACTTACCAGACATCATTTAAAGCCAACAGGAAGACTGGATGAGAAGGGGGGGCGTGTATGTATGAATATCTGTACTACTGCCCACAGGGAAAAGGCAGCAACTAGAGAGCCTCACTAGCTTCCAGAAAGGGCCCAAGACGAACAGATGAGATTCCTCCAGTGGAAGAAAGGGGTGTGTAGGGGGTGGGCGGGGGGGAAGGGAACAGAAAACCTTGCCTGCTTTTGCAGGTCTCTTGCCTGCAAAAGAGAATAAATTAATTTCCCTCGATCTGCCCACAGCTGCAAATGTCCCCTCCCCCTCCACGGCAGCAGAAGCAGTGACAGGCATGCCCCAGCCGCCGAGTGTCCGGCCTCACCAGCAACTGCTCTGGCTGACAAGGGCATGCCATCCCTGTGACCGAACTGCTCTTGCCAGCACCTCTCCCCTTCCTCCCCCTCCACACCTGCATGGGGCTCGCCCTCCAGTTCCTACTCTCGGCCAGTGCCCTTTCCTCCACGCCAACTATGCCTCTATCCTCGGCCCCGAAACCTTGCTGAAGAGGGGCACGCTCAAACCTGCCCTAGCCCGCAGTAGCACTGCACCCGCTCGACTCTCTCTCGCTTCACCCTCGCTGAATCGGGGGATACCTCTTACCCCAAGGCTCTTGGGCAGCCTTCCGTAGTCCAGGTCTGGAGAGCTGGGAGTCCCCGGAGCCTTCTGCCCACCGGGATTGGTCGCTCTCTGGAAAGTCGGCCCCGCCCCTGCCTCTGTGCAGACGCCCCCAACCTGGGTCTAAGAGACTACAGTAGCCTCTGGAGCCCCTCCATTCCTCTCCCTACTACCAATCACCCGTGGCCCCAGGACCCCTTAGGATCCCAGGGGTACACCCCGATATTGATAGGAGGAAGACAGAAAGGAGATGAGCGCTGTCCTTTCCTGTGCTGTATTCAGTGACTTCTGTGCATGGACATTTAACCTTTAACCCACCAACCCCAAAGTCAATGTTTACAGTGTCCTCAAGGAGAACGGGCAAAAGGCCAGGTCTGGTCTCTTTGTTGAAATTCATCCATCCTGGTAAAAGGAGAACAATACTGTAAAACTTTCCTGATGGAAAATTAAACTTCCTACATTTAGAATGGCAAGCTATGTTACTCTAGGTTCATAGTGGACTAAGTGAGCAGCTGGAAAAGGAAGATCACTGAGCTTCCCAGGAGAAGGGTCAAATCTATCCAAGAAGAAGGGCCAAGAGGAACCAAGTGCATTGTCAGGGCAGGTGTTGGCAATACATATTTGACTCTATCGTTTTATTGTCGGCAACAATAAGCAAACAGGAGATATCAGTGACCACTAGGAGAGGGATATGGATGAGTAAACATCCTCTGTCCTTCAAAAGCTTAACATTTTACAAATAGATATAAGCAACTAGAGAACACTCTAAATTTGTCATGAATGGCTAAATGATGGGATGTACAAGAGCTACAAGTGCTGGAGGCAATAAAATCAAGGAGAAATCAAAGTAGAGAAGATTTCTCTAAGAATGCATGCTGGCTCTGTGACTAGGTAATAGTTGAACTGGACCTTTTTAAGAAGGGTACAAATTAAATTAATAGAAGAGAAAGAGATCTTTTAGCAACTATCACCTGGGACAAAAAGCAGACAGATCTTATTTGCCACTATGGGTTATGGGCACTCTAGAGACATTTTTGGCAAAGAAGTGTTGCATCTCCAGTGAATTGCTCTGCTAAAATAATTGTTTGCTGTGTACTTCGGTTGTATAGCTAATTGCACTGAGGAGGATTGGAGTGCTTCCACAAAGCAAATTGAACAAATCCCCATGATGCCAAGTCATCAGGCAATTTGTAGAGGTAACAGGCTGCTGATTTTTTCTTTCTTCTTAAGTCTTACCTTTATATACCACAACCCCTCCAGTCTCTTCTCCCCCCCATACCAAAAAAGAAAATAAACATGCAAGGACAATTTTGTATGTTTTGCTAAGAGGTGAGGGTAATAAAGACTGACTTATTCAGCATCAGGGAGATCTGTCAGTTAGCTTCAGAAGAAGGGAAGAGACAGGATCTAATCTTTTAGGCTATAAAAAGCTAGAAGATAGGATGCCCCTACATGGAAAATAACAGTAGGAGAGTAAACAGGATCACACCTTTCTCCACTACCTTGAATAGCTGAGTTTTAAATACTTGGGGGCAGTACCTTTATCAATTGTCTCCTAGTCTGCTTCTGCCACTATAGGAAAGAAAACAGATTTTTAATCAGTTCAACCCTTGTCCTTCTATTTGTGTCAGTTCCAATAAATACATATACATTGTTTATATATATATATCTGTAGTATGTCTATATGTATATATATGTTCACAAATATCTATTTGGTCTTGACATAACCTTGCATCAGTCTTGATATGGCTGTATATGTGAGAATGCCCATGATTATGTATGTCTTTGAGTAGAATGAGTCATGTCTGCTTCTTGTTCCTAAATCACACAGGGAAAGCTGCCTAAGGAGAGGGAGGGAGTCTGGGGATAGGGTGATCAGTAGGGCCATTTTAACTTACTGGAGAGAGGTAGGTATCAGTCTGACTTTTGCAATCATATAACTCATTCACTAGGAAATAGGTGTCTCTGGAGCATTATGCCATTAAATTGACCAATTAATATTTATTAGGTACCTACAGTGCCAGGCACTGTGCTAAACCGATCAAATCTGGCTATGTTGGTAAAATTAATTCCTCTATGTCTCTGCTCTCTCACTATTCCTTGGCCTTTTATATGTTTAGATTCTTTCAGCATTGCTTTTGATAAAGAAGAGAAGGTTCAATAGAAAATATTTTTTAATGTTATTTTGAATGTAAAGGCATATAAGTCTATATATTGCAAGGGACATATTAAGTGAAACTATATCCTACTGCATGTAAAAAATGTCAAATATTACCTTCCTTCCAGAACATAACTATGTTCTTGGACAGATATAGTATTTAAGTATAAATGCTTTCGAAGGCATAGTATAGTATAGTGTAGTATAGCATAGTATAGTATAGTATAGTATATTCAAATTCCTGATGTTTAATGGCAGGAGGAGAATGTGGAATTAATAAACATATTCTAATTTGTTAGATATCTCAAAGCCTATTGTGGGATTTCATACATATATATGAAGTGGGGTCATGAGAGTTGTCAAGCATCTGAAAGGGAGGAAGTATTTGGAAGGGAGGAAGTGGAATTGGTAGCCTCCAGAGGCAGGACATTCCTTCTTCCTTTGAGGTCTTCCAGCAGAGATGAGATGACCATTTTTCATCATGTTATAGAAGGAGTTACTTTCATATAGATTAGGGCCCCCATGTCCATGGGAGAATACATCCAAGACCTCTTGTGGATGGCCAAAACTGAGGGTGTTAGTGAACCCCTGCTTGTTAACCATGGGTAACTGAATCAGTAGATACAGGAGCACAGTGCATTACCAGTACCGCTATTCTTGAGCTTTGGGGCCATTATTACAGTAAATTAGAGCTTTCTTATACAAAGGCACTGAGATAACACAACTACTAATGCATACATTGAAAACACTAGAGGCAGACTGGAGGAAATTTTCCTGTAGGAGCATGGGAATGAAATCAAAGGGAGATGAGTCATGTAATGGGCTGGCAAACTTTACCCTATTACAGCCCTGACTTGCTTGTCAGGCAGTTTGAAATTTATGAGCCATTTATGTTTTTTATTGTCTGGAATTTTCCAAATTTTCCATTTTTTTCTATGGCTAATTGTAGGCAGCTGAATAACTGGATACTAAATCAGTGGATTAAGGGCCAGAGTTCTATAGACTGGACAAGATGTCTGTTGTCCCAGGGGCTCTATGAGCCTGGGATAGCTTTTTAGGAAGTTTACAAGCAAGTCAGAGTGCTCTTGGAGGTTTCAGCTACATAAAGTAGGACATTGGCCCTGGCCTAACTGCAAAAGGAGTTTCGACTAGTCATCAAATTTATATGAAAGTATTTCTATGGATCATTCAGTTGTACATTTTAAATGCACTTGCAAACGTTTCCAGTCCTTGATACAAGCAAAGGCCTAGGACTAAGAAATACATCATTTCCTGCTATATGGGCTCTATTGCTATGTTCCACTCACCTTTTGTTGTGTTGTTCAACATGAAAACTTAAGCTATATATTTGACGTGAGCAAGAAAAATGAATGTACTTTGGACCCCAGTATGCAAGGTTCAAATAGCCCTGGTTTTAGTTATCTGCAGTCATCTGTAAAATGCTGCCTCCTATGTAGTGCCCAGCCAGAGGTCCACCAGGTCAGTGGTCTCCCCTGGCTCAGGTCTCTTCTGCCTTCACTTTTTTCTCATTGTTGTTGTTGGGGGGGGGGCAGTGCTGCAGAAGAAGCAACAGAGAGAGAGAGAGAGAGAGAGAGAGAGAGAGAGAGAGAGACAGAGACAGAGACAGAGACAGAGACAGAGACAGAGACAGAGACAGAGAGACAGAGAGAGACAGAGAGAAGCAGAGAGGCAGAGAGATACAGAGAGAAGCAGAGAGAAGCAGAGAGACAGGGAGAGAGAGACAGACAGACAAAGAGACTGAGAGACAGAGAGTCAGACAGAGACAGAGAAAGAGAGCCTATATAAATGGGAGCAGCAGGCAGTCACTTATATTCATAGTTTCAGCCATTCACTCTAGGTCTTGCATCCCCGCAGAAGCCCTACTACTCTACATAGCAGTTACAGTCTATTTTGATGCAAGCAGTAATGAATTCCTGGCAGTTCCCAGAGCTTCCAGGAAAAGAGAATACATGTTTCTGGGATTTTTTTGGTATCTTTTTTTTTGTTGGCTCTAATATTGGCCAGATATTTTAACAGCCTAATGCATTATAGAAGCAATTAATTTTAATCCTTCTGCTACATTTTATCCTTTCTTCTCCCTCTGTCTCCTTTCCCCCCACAACTTAGAATCACTATTTCACTTTTATATCATATACTGCAAAAAGAAACAGTTATTTTTAGAGAAAATATTTAACTCTGTTGTAATGAAAAAGAGAAGGAAATGACCATCATGGATAGAGGGCCATACTCAGGGTCAGAATAACTTGGGTTCTAGTCACTCCTCTTTTAAATGCCTGTGTGATTTTAGGCATCAATTAACCTCTTAGTGCCCTAGCCAGATTATTATATAAGAGGTAGAACAGTTATAGTTCTGCAGAGAATTTCTACACTAAGAGCTGATAAAATCACATGTTTCATAAAGAAAAAAGATAAAATGGTGAAGAGTCTTGTCTTCACAGTCAGAGGATCTCTGTTGAAGTCTTATGTGACTATCTTTTATCTGAGTGACCTTGACTAGTCACTTAACCATCTTGGTCCCCATTTTCTTCATCTGTAAAATGGGGAGATTAGAATAAATGATGTTTAGGGCATCTTCCAGCTCTCAACATAAACTCCTTATAAAATGTTGATTTATGTTTATTTTCAATAAGAATAATATCATTTAGAAATGATAGGCATTAAATGATAAATAGGAAATGATTCCTGTGTATGTTGGAAATGAAAAATTATTCTAGCTTTGAACTCTCCATGAGGCTCAAAAATTTCCCTACTGTGACTGTAAGTTTTCCATATATGAAGACCTGTGACTTCTTCAGATCTAAAAATCCTTAGGAACCTAAGCAAAGAAATGGGCTTTTGTTTTTTATACTTCCAAGTTTCTATATAATTATTGCCAGGATACTTAAACATGATTGACAGAAAATTAACATGGGAAACATGTTAAAAGGTAACTTGATGAGTTTTTTGATGAGAGGCATCCAGAGAGAAGGCTAATTTCACTTTTCCCTACTTAGATCTATTTCCCCTTTCCAAGCAGAGCAAAAGTTTCTAAGCTTCTTGCTACTTACAACTGTGAAACTGGACATTCTTACAGAGATCAGATAACATGTCAAAAATTCCAAACTCTATACTTGGCTTTCACTTAGAGTATGAAATATGTGACAGAGGGCTCCTCAACAAGGGATTAAGCTGAAGTATGAAGCTAGATTAGCTGGCAAGAAAGGTACTAATTATATCCCTTCATTTGTATAAAGTGTTTGATTGAACTTGGCATTTTATTTTCCCTTCAAGACTGAATGGTGAGTCCATTCTAGGTTGGAACAAATAACTTGGGTTTATAAGAATAACTAGCTAGATACAATAATGAAGCATTTCCAGTCCTTTTTCCATTTTCCTCAAAACAAACTCATTATAAAAAAATTTTAGTTAATAAAGATGCTTTCAGAAATTCATTTTATTGTGAAATTAAGTTGTTCTCCTGTCTTCTAATAATGGAAAGAAATTTGAGTAAAACTGTTTTTTGTAGAGTAATATTCATTCCTGAGCACAGGTATGGAATCCCAAGTGAGGAAAGGTAGATGTCAAGAAGTCCTTAAAGAATAATTTCAAGATTTTATTGAACTATACAGATGTCTAAAACTTGCCTCAGTATTAAATTTCTGTCTCCCTTATATATCTCAATCAAGTCATTCACAACTATGTATAAGTCTTGATGCCATTTTATAGAGTTAAGAATTGAAGAGCTGAAAGGGACTTACAAGAGAATTTCTATTCCTCCCACAATTTTATAGATGAAGGAATTGAAATTTTGGGAAGTTAAGTGACTTTCCCAGGGACTGAGCTAATGAATATCTTAATCAAGAGTAGCAAAGCAGATCTCTTAACTTCTTGTCCCATATTCTTCCACTCTACTCCTTCTTGTACTCCTATTCCAAAGAAATCAGGATACAAGTAGGTGCAGATTAGTCCAAATAATGAATCCAAGGAAATGATCATATCATTCAGATTCATTATAATTAGATGTAAAATATGGCCATTAGTTTCAACCCAGTAGAAATATGTGGATTGCAAATTTGAATAATTCTAACACTATATAGAATTCATTTTGCTATTCAAGACCTAACTCTATTACTCTGTGAGTTGTATAAGAAAACAATATCTGCTCTAAAGTGTGTATAACAGTTTCTCTGCCATCTAATTGATTCCTCTGAATACAGTAAGTGCTTATTAAATATCTATTGAAAATAATTGAATAAGGAGTGGCATATATAAATTTAGATATAGTTGCCCAGAGTTCATGTATAGATCATTATTTCTAAGCACAAACTACTACCAATTTTGCATAAGAAATGATTTGTGAAATCTGACTAGAACTTCCCCAAGATTCTAATATAGTATCATATTCACGAATTTAATTTTAAGTAACTTTGTAGTACACATATTTTCCTAGCTATCTTCTGGTCAGCCTCCATTAATCCCTGTGTTTGGCAGAAAAAAACTCACAATCAGAGCACAAAGAAGGAAATCCTCTTTAATTCTTTGGGACCTTTGTATGAGAGGGGTCCAGCCTAAGAGACCCAGCACTGAAAAGAACTTTCAGAACAGCAATTGAGGATTGGGCAAGAAACAACAGCCTGGTTTCCATTCAACCTCAAGGAAGCTAAAGTCAAATGTCCTACAAATACCATGGCAGGTGTGATAACAATGCCAGTCTCAGGCCTGAGATAAAATGGGAAATTGTCATACTATTCCTCATCTGTGCATCATTTTCTATTTATAGAAGAAAACTTATATTTTGACTAAAGTTCCTTTAACTAGCTAAGGAACAGAAGGTAGTGATTGGGAAATGAGACAGCCAGAATGACAGATGTGAAAACAGCTAGGTCGAAATAAGAGAATGTTCTGAACTTTTGATGTGGAACTGGCTGCTCTAAAAGTACCAACCTAGTTGTACTTCAGTCAGGTAGTTGAGAATTGATTTAAAGCCAAAAAAAGTAATGGAAATATTATTATCCTAAAACACTTCTCCATTAGAATGGAACAATTTAATACTTAATGTGAGGCTCTGTGGAAAGGATTTGTCTCGTTTTTATTTCCTGTAAAAAGCTGAATCAATCAATTTCTTTAACACCAATGTTTTCTAGGTAGTACCCTGTGGCTACAAATTATGATCTTGGAAGAATTAAAATGATCAGCATTAATCTAGATAAAACACCTACTAGATAGTGTTCCAGGCATGACGCTAAGTGAATTTTTACAAATATTTTTACAAATATCATCTCATTTGATCCTCACCATATCCCTAGGAGGGAGATTCTATTATTATCTCGATTTTAGAGTTGAGGAAACTGAGGTTAAGTGGCTTACCCAGAGTTACATGCCCGGGATAAGTATCTGAAGCTGGATATGAATTCAAATTTTCTGATTCTAGCCCCAGCACTCTATCCACCTATCTACCAGCTGCCCCAAAAGCAAAAAAGAAAAGAAAGATGTATGATAGGCATAAGCAAGCTCTTGAGCAATGACTTACATATTAGAAGCACTATTAAAAATCATAAAAGAAATATATCAGAGGGGGGAAAAGTGAGCCAATCAGGTATAAGGAATGAAAGGCAAGTAAAGAGATTGAATTATACTACCTTGAAACACCCTTAAGAGAGTAAAAAATAAGATTATTTGAAGTATATAACATAGATGAATGATAGATCATTCAATACGTCTTTCATGGAGCTGCAAATAGATCTTTTAAAAACATAAATGTAACCATGTCATTACCCTAATAAAAAAATAAAATAATTACTTATTGCATCTAGAATAAAATATAAACTCCTCAGACTGGTATTTAAAGTCCTCTACAATATGCTTCCCACTCACTCTTCCCATCTTATTTCATATTATTCCCCTTTATGAACTCACTGTTCCATTTCAACTAACCTACTAGTGGTTGGTCCTATGCAACTTACTATCTCCTCTCTCTGGGTCTTTATTCAAAGACTATCCCTATGCCTGGCACGTACCATTCTTCTCACCTCCACTTCCTGGAATCAAATGATGCCCTACTCTTTTCATTTCCTTCTGTTCCTTGCTTATTTAGACTGTTACACTGATCAAGGTTTCTGTTTAAAATTAACTAGTACCAAATAGTTTCAATGATTACTTCTTTGAAGTCTATTATTATGCATCTGTCATTTGTACTTTTTCCAATTATTTTCCTTGAAATTCTAGAACATTTGTTCTTTTGAATGAATTTTGCTATTATTTTATCCACTTCTAAAAAGTATTCCTCCTTTAGTAATTTTGTTGCTCTGTTGCTAAAGTTTATATAAACTTCAGAAAAATATTCATTATTATTATGCTGGCACAATCGGAGAGGAGTAAAATATCTATGAAATTATTTGTCTTTTGTTTCTGCATAAAATTATAACTGGAGGTTAACTCCTACTATTTTATGCATTTTACAATCATGTTAAGTGTGATTTCTCTTATATTTCCTATTTTTAGAACCACATGGAAATGCTGATGATTTTATGAATTTATTTTGTATTCATTATCTATGTTCTAGTTGTTAGTCATTTTCATTAAGTCTGATTTCTGAAAAATTTTTGTCATATATAAATTATATACGTATGCTATTTTATGCTTGCAATTACTGTAAATATTTAGGCATTGTAATTCTCTCATCATTTCTTCATTGTTTTTATAGGACTACATACAATAGTTTCATTAATTTATTTTGTATTCTGAAAATTTGCTATAGCAATTAATCATTGCTATTAATTTCTGGGGTTATTTAGGAATATCAGCATGTCATTTTTAAAAAAGGAAACTTTTTTCCTGTGTTTCCCTTATATTTATATATTTTTAATTTTGTTCTTTTTGTCATATTGCTACAGGTAAGTTTTCTAGAACTAAATTAAATGATAATGGGGAGGACGATAATAGGATAGTACATCTTTTGCTGGAAGGGATATCAGATGTCATTAGCCCAACAGTCTCATTTGCATAGATTTGAAAAAGGAGACCCAAGAAGAATAAGACATTTAATAGCTATGTGACTCTGGACAAGTCACTTTAACCTCTGCCTCAATTTACTCATCTGTAACAAGGGAATAATAATAGCACTCTCTTCTCAGGGTTTTATGGGGACAAAATAAGATTGTAAAGAGCTTTGCAAATATTAAAGTGCCGGGTCAATACTATTATAATTATCTAAGGTCATAGTTGTTAAATGTCAGAGGAAGAGTATATACCCAGATCCTTTGGCTCTAAAGCCAGTGTCCTTTTTATTATATTACACATCTTTCAAAAGGGAATTTTTTAATTTTACTCCTATATTTTGAAGGAAAGTTTTTATTATCTCTCCATCACAAACAATGCTAATTCTTCATTTCAAATAGATGCTTTTGATATATTAAAGAATAACCTTTCCTTGACAAAACTCTTTAGGTTATTTGTTTGTGTGTGTTTTTTTAATATAAATTAGTACTGAATTTGATCAAAAGCATTTTTGTATTTATTAAAGTAATTATGTAGTTTCTATTATCTCTGTTGTTTATGTCATTAATTATACTAATTATTTTTCTGATTTTAAATTATTCTTGCAACCCTGGTTTTATTGCAACTTAGTCACAGTGAATTATTGAGACTTTTGTGATGATACTTAAAAATGTCATATTAAATAATGCAGAAGAAGGCAGTAAGATGATACTGGTGCTTAAATAAACATTAAAAGCTAGAAAGATTTATAATGGCTTGAAAGCAGCCAATATTTCTGTTTTTTTATTTAAAAATTTAAAAAACAGTTCCGGATTCTAGTAGAGCAACAGAATTCCAGAAAAGGCAAGTTCAAAAATACTGACTTCCCAATGAATTGCTTTTGTACCTCAAATTTGCAATTTCAACTCCAAGAATTGTTGGCTAATGGAATATCCAGGCTGCCAGTGTTGAAGTTAAGCAGTCCTGAGCCAATTCACAAGCAATTAAGTTTGAAATACATAAGAAATATGCCATTGACTTGGGACACTTTTCTCAGGAAAGTATCTTTTGAATAGGCTAAGCCACCTCCATTTTGGTGTTTCTGAATACAAAGATATCCTGGGAATAAAAGCAGGTCCTTAATTTTCCCTATTTAACTTTGAATTTTGAATGTACCCTACAGCCAAATAAGTATTCTGGAATAATAAGAATTTGCCTACTATTTTGAAAAGTTGTAAAGAAGTAGGACTATCCATATATCTTATAGGCAATATGTTTTCCGTTCTTCCAATTTGCTTACGATATCACCCTTTTTACCAAGTTCATATAATCACTTTGATTTTATCTGGGCAAATGGTGTAAGATCTTAGTCTATATCTAGTTTCTGCCAGATTGCTTTCCATTTTTCAGGACAATATTTACTAATAGTGAATTCTTATAGAAAGACCTACACAAACTTTCAGAGTGAAATAAACAGAACCAAGAGAACACTATATACAGTAACAGAAATACTGTTTGAAGAATGACTTGTATATTTCTACCTTCAGAGAAAGAGTGATAAATAGAAAGAAGCAAGGCATACATATATATGTAGACATATGTATATCTATCTATCTATCTATCTATATATATATATATGTATGTTTGTTAATGATACCTTATCTAGTGCAGGAAGGAAAGAGAGGAAGGGAAGTTACCTGGAAATTTTAATGTAACAAAGAAAAAATATACATAAATAAACTTAAAATTAAAAAAATTAATAGGACTAGCTGAGCTTGGTAACATACTCCATAACACCTGTTCTAGGGGAAGCTTAAGCTTGTGGATTATTTTAACTCAAAACTTCTGAGCTGCTGTAGGGCTAAAGCTAACCCAGTGTCCACACTAAGTCTGACACCAATATGGTGAACTCCCAAAATCTGAGTGGACACCCGGCTGCCTAAGGAGGAGCGAACCAGCAGAATTTAGAAATAGTGATGGTCAGAGCTTGTCTGCTTATCTGCAGTGGGGTTGGGCCCAGGATTTGATGCCGCACTTCCAGCATGGGTAAAATAGGGAGTCCCAGTCTCCAAAAAAAAAAAAAAAAAAAAAAAAACATGAATAAAGCCAGTCTCTAGATTTTAGTGATAATCCCACTGGATTGGAAACGAATATGTTGAATGTAAGTGACCTAGAATACTGAGCATTAAATACTAGATGAATTGAATACTTTGAGAAAAGAAAACTTTTGGAGTTAGTAGATACCCTGATTTATTGTGCTTGAAGTCACTTTTCAGTGTTGTAAATAATGAATGTCTTATTTGTGTTCATGCCAAAAAAGTCATTGCTAATCTCTGCCATTCACAGACATCACTGGCTCTAAAAAAGATGTTAAAGAAAATATTACATATGGGATAAATCCTAGTAGTTAAAACTTTTAAATGTTCTCTTTTACTGTTTGTCATCTGTTTTTTATCACTTTAATTGAACCGTGTAATTATGAGGAAATGTATAATTATATACATAGTTCAAGTGTGTAGAATTCAACTTTTCTAGAAAATCTAATTCAATAAATATTTATTAAGCAACTATACATACAAGGCACTGAGCTAACTAATAGAGATGTAGTGACAAAAAATAATCTCTGTCCTCAATAACTGCATATTTTATTGGGAGTTTAAACATGTAACCATATATGTAAGTGCTGGTTAAATAGAGAAAGGAAAGAGCAGAAATGACTAATAGGTTTAGGACAATCTGTCTATAGAAGGTGGTACCAGATCTGGTCCTTAAAGAATGCCTACAATTCTAGGAAGCAGAGATAAGGATGGAGCTAATTCCAGACATAGAGGACAAGATACGAAGATGCAAAACTGAGTTCAGGGAATAATTAATAGATCAGTTTTCCTGGAAAGCTTAATGATTGATTAATTGAAAGGAGGACACTATAAAAGTCTGGAAAAGTAGGTTGAAACCAGATTATGAAGGGCTTTACATGACAAAATAAGGTTGTATTTTATGCTTAGTGGCAGGAGGGAACTATGAACATTTCTTGTGCAAGAAAATGATGTGGTCAGAGCACTCTATAATTTGAAAAGGATTTTTCTCACAGCACCCTATAAGATAGGGACTTCTGATATCATTATCCTCATTTTATAGATATAAGAGTTTTGGAAAAGTTCAATAAGATCATTTAGCTTGTATTGGACAAATCTGGAAACTAATCCCATGTCTCCATCTTCAATCCAAAAAGTTCCCCACTATACCATGCTATTTTATATTATTAATACAAAAATAAATAAATAAATTTTTGATGTGATTTTATGGACAATCTCAATTTGTCCTCCCTTGCTATTTTTATCTTTCTCTTTTGATCTGTTTCCTGTATCATTTCTTGTAGCAAACTTATCAACTTTTTTCCTCTCTCTTCAAGCTCTTACCTTTATTCCTGACTTATATACCAAGAGTAGATGACGACCTCCTACTTCATTTAGAAAATTGAGCCCATGCCTCATAACTTTTCAGTATCATGACTCTTTTTTCATTGTTCTAACAAAAAAACATGTATCCCTACTCTTCACTAAGACTAATCTCTGTACTTGTGACCTTCATCCCTTTCTTCCTTGCTTCATCCGGGCATTTTCTCTGGCTGCATCCCATGCCTAGAACATTCTTGCTCCTCATCTCCACCTACTGGCTTCTCTGAATCCTTTTTAATTCTCAACTAAAATCTCATCTCCTCCCAACCCTATTTAATTCTAATATCTTCCTTCTCGTAAATATTTCATATTTGTACTGTATATGCCTTGTTTGTATGTATATACTTGCTTGTTGCCTCTCACATTAGATTGTGAGCTCCTGGAGGACAAGGACTGTCTTTTTGCCTTTCTTTTAGCACAGAGCCTGACATTTAGTAGGGATTAATATAAATTGTGCAAGTAACTGGCATGGTTACACCAGTCCTCTTGTCTCTCATGCATCTTCAATATCAAGTGATTCCTTCTCCCTCGAAGGGTCTTTCTAATCTTAAGAATGCCTTCCCTTGATCCTTCTACTGCATCAAATTGCTATACTATTTCTTTCACCATCTTTTCTGTTGTATCTGAGACTTGATTTGAACTCTGGTCTTCCTTTCTCTTGATCCAGTGCTTTATACACTGTGTAACTTATTTTACTTTGTTCTATTGCAAATGAATTCCTTAAAGACAGAGAATCCTTTTATCTGTCTTTCTATCACAAGCTCATGGATCAAATAGAAAGCACTTAGTATATGCTTCTGGACTTGATTTTTATCATGTATGTTACCCTTAAGAATACCAAGAAAAGATTATGTGGCAATTTGGGAGAACAAAATAGGGAAGAAGATTATATCTCTAATTATAGAAAAAACTGGGGGATGAGGGACCTAAAGTAGGAGAAACAATGTCAGCAATAAATTGAGAAGAAAAACAAAGAAGCACAAAGTACTCAGAGTTCTTGGTAAAATGAAAAGTGGGGCTCATGGGTACCTCATTGCACCTCAAGAATTAACATAAAGCTACAGAAGTGTTGTCTGTAACAGTGGACTCCAATTTTTTTAATTATGTAACTATTGGTTAAAAATGAGTGTGTGTCCATATTTAGACCCATTTAAAAATGATAGTTGTATAATGAACTGTACAATGAGTTTAAATATGAACATGTGTGTACATATTTATGTATAGATTGTATACATATACCAATTTACCAAAATATGAACATGTGTACATATTTATGTATATATTATATACATGTTATCGCTTTGCTAAAATTATGGACATCATAAAACTTGGGAAGAAATAGAAATATTTAAAGTATGATGTAAAATGAAATCATATTTGATCCTCCATTGAAATTTATTGATAAGAGAGCAACATTGTTCAACTTACCCTTTAGGAAGCTCACTCTCAGTTACATGAAGGTGGGAAGATGCAGGAAGACCAATTAGGAGATATGGAGGAAATGTAGAAAACAAGTTCTGTAAGTTTGAGAAAAACATCTCCCCATAAATAGTAGCCTTAGAGGGGTAAGAAATGTTGTCTACAGTGTTGTGTAAATAAAGACAGATTCTTGGTCCAATTATTGGAGCAGCTAAGTGACTCAGTAGATGTAATGTTAAAAACAAGGTAAACCTGAGTTCAAATCTGGCTTTAGATACTTACTTAGCTATGTGACCCTGGGCAAGTCACACTTATCCCTGTTTGCCTTATATTCCTCATCTGTAAAATGAGCTGGAGATGGAAATGACAAGCCACTCCAGGATCTTTGCCAAGAAAAACCCAAAATGAGTCACAAAGAATCAGGCATGACTGAAAAGAACTAAAACAGCAACAACTCAACCTGATTCCATCTCTAAGGAAGGACTCCATTCTCTTAGCCTAGTGATGGACAAACTTTTTAAAGAAGGGGCCAAAGGAAAGGAAATGCTCATCTCTCAGTCTGTTTCTAAGGCAATTCTTTCGAAGTTTCATTGTATTGTATCCTACTCATTATATTCGTCAGATTAGGGATAATGTCACACTGCCAGATAGAACATTTCAGGGGGCCACATCTGGCCCACAGGCCATAGTTTGCCCATCGCTGACTTAGACTATTTAGATGTTCTGACGAAATTAACTAAAGACCTCACATCCCACCAAGATGGTCTGATGAGATTAGCCACAGGGAAATAGCCTGCCTGGAGAAGACTTGCTCAAGGTCATTCCAAAGTTAAGACATTTTCCTGTCTTAACTTAAATCTGTCCCTATTACTCTGTCTCAAAAATATAGAAAATGAGCAGCCTCAATGGGTGGGCTTTTTTTTTTTTTGCCTTTCCTATACCTGTGTAAAACCCTAAAAATGCAAAGCTCTCCCTCTGTCCTAAAGAGTTGCTAGCCACAACTGCCATCCCCTCATGGTAATTGACCTTTTTTGTCTTCTATCCTTGCTTCTTGATTTATTGAACTCTGTTAATCCTTGAAAAACCGAGAATAACATTTATCCCATTCCTCTAAAAACCAAAGAGCCACAGGCGTTATACTTATTATCCTTGGGGGGGAAAAATGAAAAACCAACAGTCACAGTATGTTAGGCAATTTTGTTTATTTCCTTTGAGAGAGAGAAAACAAATACACATGGGGAGGTTTGGGACAGAACCAAGTCTGGAAAGGAGTAGACTACAGTTTTTATAATATTCCAAGAAAAAGGGGAGGGAGTCCCTAGGATTGGGCAACAAGGGAGAAACTTCTGCCTGGCAACAGATGTTTATCAGCAGCTTGGAATGTAGACCTGAGTGAAACTTTGATAAAGTGGAAGAAGGCAGCCTTGGTATTTATCTGCAGGGACTCAGGGACTGTTTGGGGATAGATTGAACTGTCGTTGTACAGGAACATTTGCAGGGTTACATCCAGAGCATGTCATTGTTTTACCAATTTAATCCTGCTGTTCCTCATCAAGATCTAGAAGCCAAGGCAATTCTAAACAACACAATGCCATTAGAAACAGTAAAACACCTCCAATCAAATCCACCTAGGTGAGAGAAATTACTCACCTGAAGGATCTGAATATTTCTGGGTTGATTAATTCCCCAACTAAGCTTACTATAAAAGCTCAGGTAGAGGCAGCTGGGTGGCTCAGTGGATTGAGATCCAGACCTTAGAGATGGGGTGTCCTGGGTTCAAATTTAGCCTCAGACACTTCCCAGCTGTGTGACCCTGGGCAAGTCACTTGACCCCCATTGCCTAGTAGTCACCACTCTTCTGCCTTGGAACCAAAACACAGTATTGATTCTAGGATGGAAGGTAAGGGTTTTAAAATAACAATAATAAAAATAAAATAAAAGCCCAGGTGAGATGGTGAGGGTGATGGCTCTTGGACTATAAGTCATGGGAGTAAGGTGGAGGGGACAAATTGAGAGATACTGTGGAGGTAAAGAGGATAAAATGTATCATAAGAATCTATATTGGAGTGAGAAGTAGCAAATTTCATTGAGGTTGTGAACCTGAGTAACTAGAAGGATGATAGTGTCTTTGACAGTAATAGGGAAGTTCAGGGGAGGTATGGATTTGGAGGGGGAAATAATGAGATGTGATGATACATGCTTGTCCTAGGCAGTTTATTCTATCCTACCAAAAATAAAATAATGGGCCACAGGCAGCTACTGAGGGTCCCTAGGTTAAAGGTAGGTTAAAAACTACCTGAGGCCAATACCTCCAGGGCCAGTAGTGAGACAGCAGAATTGAGGAATGCTGAAGGGTAATGGATGAAGGGACTCATGGTGTAATTATGGGAATCCAAGCCCAAAGGCAAAGAGGTTTGTGTCAAAAGAAAGTCATTTTAGGGCTGGTGTTTTACTTACCATCATTCTTTTCTAAATTAAAACCAAAACAGACTCCATTAATCCAAACAATATTTTCTAAAGATTTTGGGGGGGTTATCTTTATTATAAAGAATTGGAAAAGATAATTGCCTTTGTCAGTGGCTCTTAAAATGATACATAAATCAAAATAATCTACCTTTGGCTATCAGACACTCATCACTTCCTGAAGCAGCTGTAGCCTGTAACCAAAGGCAGCCATGCCAAGTATACAGTTCATGGTAATAGAAAAATTAGAGGAGAAAGAAAAAGACTATAATAGCTCCTCTCCACTCCACATAGTTCAGTAGCAACAAACATTGCTAAAAGTACTTTTGACTGATGTGTAGACATAAAGAATGTTCAGCTGTTACCAAAGAAACTCTGTATCAGAACTTCAGTGTTTTTAAGGTGTGTATGTTTTACTCATGTAAACAAAGACTAGATCTTTTCTTGCAATACCCTGCAAATTTCCTAGGTAAGCTAATTTGTAGTTCTCAATTACAGTGAATGAGTGCCTAGCACTTATCACAGTGCCTGACACATTGAAAGCATTTAAAAATGCGTGTTGATTGAAGATTGATTGATTAATTATAAGGAATAATCTGATGCATCTCATAATTCTTTTGGAAAAAACATGTCCCTAACAAAAAATCTCACTTTCCCAAATACTGAATAAAATGCATTTTTTTAGTTTTCTGTCATTTTATTAGGAATATTCTTTAAAGTTTTTTAAATATTACATGAAAATTAATTAAAAGCAAAAAGTTTCTGTCTTTTTTCCTTATATTTTCCTAGTTGAGGAAGGCATTCCCCTCCCCAGACCTCATACAATAGTTTAAAAAAATAAAATTCATTTATTATACATTAGAGGTCAAAACTAGGAGTATAGAGTGTAAATGGTGGTGGGCAGGGGGGAGAGAAGCAGATTCATGCTTGATATCTGAGAAAGCTTCCTAATAATCAGAGTTTTCCCAAAATAGAATGGACTGCTGTAGGAAGTAATGAGCTCCCTCCATAAGAGGTCTTCAAGCAATGTTTGGATGTTCTTTTACAGAGAATGTTGTATAGGAGTAGGAAATTGAGAGGAGAAAGCATTTGGATGAGACAACATAACTGCTGATATCCCATTCAATTCTGAAATTCTATGGTTCTATAATATTAGATATCATTTATATCTGTATTATAATTTTATCCCTTCACTAGACTATAAATACCTTGAGATCAGGGACAATGTGTTTCCTGCAATTCATATCTTCCCATCATCCCACTATGGTGGTCTACACATGATGGGTGCTTACCTGCTTACCAAATGTTTCTTGGATTTGGATTTAGATTAATAGTGAACATAAAACATAAATAAGAGAATTTGGAAGTGAGTTAGTCAAATAATTATTCAAAAATTCAGTAATTTGTTTACTAGTCTTGTTGAAATAATTGCTATTAAAAATATAGAGAGCTACATCACTAGCTTTTAGCTTAGTTTTGACAGACAAGAAATATTAGGTACCATTTTTATCTTTATCTGGTCTAGAAAATGGACTTAATTTGTAATAATTTAACTTGAGATTTTAATTCTTGATTATATTTCTAACTGCACAACTGGTTTGTACTCACAGGTGTGCATACATATACACACACTCTGGCACCATTCATTTCCTAACAACTTTTTCTTTTGAGATTAGGGAAGATAAAAAATATGAAAAGGAAAATCAAGCATGCCTAGATGAAAATGTCAAAAGTGACAACTCTTACCTCCAAAATGAATCAGTTCTGAAAGCCAATCAACCAGCAACTATTTATTTGAGTATCTCATGTTGCCAGGCAATGTTCTAGGTGCTAGGGATTCAAATGCATTAAAACAAACTATCCTCAATATTAAGGAACATATTTTCTTGTGGAGAAAATAGTATGTGAGCATGTACACACATCTCTTGGATATTTATATACACATTATATGCATAACACATATAAACCTATATACATGTGCTGCATGTTTGTATGTTTATGAATTTATGTGTATGTTATTTATTTCTGTCAACTGTAGATTCTTCTTTGAGAAGTAGATAGCCTTGGAGATAACTATTATGTCCATAATATATTTTCCTATTCATTAAAATATAATCAATTTAACTTTTGTTATTTTATTTAGTGCTTACCATGTCTAATGCCTTCTATTTTGGCAAGTGCTCATGACAAAGAGGCACGAGATTTCTACATCATCTATAAGTTTTTGGCTTCTCTTAGTTTTTTCTCCTATACTTTCCTTTATATTTCTCTTTATCTTTTCTCACCTTTGCATTGAAGCCACCAGGAATCAGAAGGCATGTTAATAGATGTAAAGTATTAGCAACTGCTTTATAGAATTGCTCTACCTCAGCATTTGAGCCTCAGCATCCTCAGCAATTGATGTAGGCGCCAAAATGGCATTTTTTCCAAGGTGGTCTATTTGTAAGTGTTTAATTACCAAATGCCACAAGAAATATTTCTTTAGGCAGCACAGTGAATATAGAGCACAGTCTGAAGTCAAGAAGATCTGAGTTCAAATTTGGATCTGAACTTCAGATACTGAACTAGATGTGCAATTTTGGGTAAGTCACTTAACCTGTTTGCCTTGTTTTCCTTATCTTTAAAATGGAATTAGTAATGGTACCTACTTCCCAGGATTGTTGTATTAAATAGAATAATATTATAACTGCAAATCACTTAGCACAGTGCTGGCACATAGTAAGTGCTGTGTTAGAACACTAGATCAGGTATTTTGATGTTGTTGCTTTTGAGTATACAAAAATCGTATTTTGCCAATTCCTTTCTTAACCTCTCTAAAGTAGTGTTAGCCATCCTTCCGTTTAGCCATAATAGCCTTCTTTCCTTTTTTAATTTTTATAATTTATACATTTTTTTATAATAGCCTTCTTTCCTGTGGTTTCATTTATAGCAAAAATGTCAAAATTCTTATGTATGGGAGCAGTTAGACAGCCCAGTGGAAGAGCAACAGCCCTGTAGACACTTCCTAGTTGTGTGACCCTGGGCAAGTTACTTAACCCCAATTTCCTTACCCTTACTGCTCTTCTGCCTTGCAATTGATACTTTATATTCATTCTAAGACCAAAGATAAGGATTTTTTAAATTATTATTTATTTTCTTTTAAAGTTTTTTTTCATGGTTACATGATTCATGTTCTCTCCCTGTCCTCTTCCCTCCCCACTCCCAGAGCTGACAAACAATTCTACTCGTGTATAAGAGTATTATCACTCAATACCTATTTCTATATTATTCATTTTTATAATACAGTAGTCTTTTAAAGCCAAAACCCCAAGTCCTATACCCATATAAACAAGTTATAAATCATATGTTTTAGAAGAAAAGGATTTTTAAAAAAGATTAATATGTATGATTGAGATCTTCCAGAAATATGTCCATTTATTGTTCATTAGAAAAGGATTTTAATTTAGAGTATTATCAGTCAAATCAAATTTTGTTGACAACCTAAAAATCGAATTGTAATGTCTTGCCCCCTTTGCTATCACATCATTACTACTATAGAAAGAAGAGGGGATCTTTTTTTTTTCCATTTCATGAATTGTTGTTGTTCAGGTGTTTCAATCACAGTTGACTCTGAATGAACCCATTAGGGCTTTTCTTAGCAAGATACTGATATGGTTTTCCACTTCTTTATTCAGCTCATTTTATGTGAAAATTGAGGCAAACAGGATTGAATGACTTGCCAGGGTGACACAGCTAGTAAGTGTCTGAGTTCAGATTTGAACTCAAAAAGAAGCTGAATCATCCTGACTCGAGATGCAGTACTCTTTCCACTGTGCCACCTAGCTCTATGAGTTGCTATGGCTTTAAAAAAAATTATCACCGCAAGCTAAGAAGAAAACCAATCATGGTGAAGAAAACTTAGGAAGAAATCCAACTCACTCGAATCAGATCAAGGGCATTTAAAGATGAAAAAGAAAATACAAAAATACAAAAAGAAGAAAAGAAGAAAAATGGAAAAGATTTATAAAAATGATGCAATGAACTATTTTCTTTATTAAAGATAGTATCACCACACTTGGATTCTAATACCATAGTCTCTGAGTTACTTATAGAGAAAGGAAAAAAAAGAGTCTAAGAATATCAAGGAACAGGTCAAATTATTTCTGTGGATAACTATCTAGGTAGGGCAGTGCATAGAAAGTTGAACCTGGAGTCAGAAAGGTCTGAGTTCAAATTCAATTAAAGGTACCACCCAGCCATATGATCTTGAGCAAGTCACTTAATGTATGTCTCCTTCAATTTTCTTATCTGTAAAATGGGGGTAACAAGTACACCTATTTTCTATGGTTGGTGTGAGTATAAAGTAAGATAATTGTAAAGCATTTCAAAAATGTTAAAGTGCTATGTAAATGCTAGTTGTTATCATTGTCATCATTATCATTATACTCTGGCAAATTTGGACATTGACAATGATGACCCAGGATAGAGAGAAATAGTGGCATTCTGATCTATGGGGAAATTTAGGTGGGAATTTAGGGCTCTTTTGTGAGTATATCCCTTATTTTTGTGATTTTAGTATAGAAAAATAAATAGACTTTTCTGCAAATGCCCTACTGTAGATTTAGAGCTCTTTAAAAAAAAAAGGGTTGGAGTCATACAACCTCCTCTTTTTACAAATGAGGAGACTTTAGCACAAAGAAGTAAAATAGTTTCACTGAAGGTCCCCTAGAGATTAAGTGGCATAGACGGGATCTGAATCTAAGTTCTCCAAATCTTGTATGTTCTCTGCTGAAATGCCCTTCCTGGGTACCATATAGTCAGAGGAAAATTATTCCACTTTCTGGAGGATAGGTTTGACTCAAGTAGCCATTCCTATATCCTCAATAGGAATATAATTTTAGAAGAAAACAATCCAGGAATTTTATTTTTCTTGTAAATGAGATATTTATCATATCACTTCTATAATCAGTTGGCAGAAATAATAATGGATCTGGAAGTCAAGAAATGTGAGAATTTGTCCTGACTCTTTCACTAACCAACTGCATGACATTAGACAGCTCACAATCTCTCTGGGTCTCAGTTCTTTATGAAATTCAGGTCTTGTTCTAGATCTAAAGTTTCTCTAAAGTCTCTTCATGCTTGTACTTTCTATGAATCTATAAAGGATCAGCAGGTGGCAGTCAAGCTGCATAATTAACTACACATGGAACATAGACTATGATGGCTCAGCCTACAAACTAAAGAATGCCAGCTACGATAACATCAAATAAAATTGTGTTGAAATTGCCTTGGAGGAGTACTTGGGGGAGTTAACAACAACAGGCTAGTGTTTAGACAGTCATCCTGGGAATTAGTAATATTCTGATACTATCTGTGTGATCTTGGGCAAGAGACTTAGTACATCAGTGCCCTATGTACTTCCTACAACTCAGAGAAGCAAGAAAGATGTTGACTTTCATCACAGAAGGGAATTTTCATATCCTATAACTTTGTTGGCGAACCTACGGCACACGTGCTGGAGGGGGTCTGCTCCCTTCCCCTTCCCCACCATGCCTGAGGACATTTTTCACTTCACCCACCTCTCTGCCCAGCAGCCCAATGGGGAGTGCTTTCTCTCTCCCCATTTGGGGTTAAGGGCAGCTCACATGCAGAGGGAGGTTGCAATTTGGGCACTCAGTCTCTAAAAGATTTGCCATCACTATCCTAGGATATCCTTCCTTATGCCAGTGAAATCGCAAGGGCACTCAGTGCTCTCTCTGTCCTTAACATCAAAAAGTCTAACCCTTAAATAATACAACAGAAAACTCACAAGTAGATTCTTCCCAGTCTAATTTAAAAATTCAGACAGGCTTTATTTCATTCTTGTGAGTGATATTTCACCGGCCAACTTCAGCTGCTTTTTTCCCTTTTAGCAAAGAAGAAATTAGTTACTATGTGCTCCATTTCACCTTGGTCTTCTTCAAAGCTTCAGAGAATGTTATTTATCCTTAGACATCCTTATGTGATCTCAGCAATACAGAAATCTCTCCTGCATGCAGTCTCACATGTTTTATTTTATTTATTTTTAATGAAATGCCTGATGTTCTTCATAGACATACTAATACTACAACATCTATTGATTACAACCAACTTAAACCCTTTAAAGTAAAAAATGACAGGGCTATTCAAAAAGTGGTGTTAGATGTAAATAAAATGATTATTGCCTTTTTAACTCCCCCATCCCAAATTTCATCCTTTTATATAAAATTGAAAGTTGTGACAGAGAGGTTAAGAAGCAAAGCTATCTTTGTTATAGCATGGTTATTGAAAATCAAATATCTATTCGGACATTATGGGAAGCCATTCTGGGTTGAGGCTACAGAATCATAAGATACGAAGCCCATGGCTATATTAATATAATTCATTTCGAAATAAACTAGTGCCTGTTTTTTTTTTTGCTTGCTAAAGTGAATTAACTTCTATCCACTTCCCTACATGTACAATTCACATTCAATCAAGTACATCAATAATATATGTGACATTAGATGTCTACCGCATTCATTTTAAGTAAAATGCTTTATAGATAAGTCTTCTGAATAGCACATTTTCAGAAACATAACTGAAGGCACACTGTGTAAAGAAGCCCATCATCTCTATTATCCAGTGTAAATAGGCACTGCATTGTTTCAACTCAGTGCACAGCGAAATCTGATTGTGTCCATCTGTGTAACTTCAAAGTACCCTTGCAAACTAACATGCTATGATTTTTACCGAACAATACTGAAAAAATACACTAGGTTTTACGGACTGTGTGCATAGGGCAGGTGCTTCTGTAGTTGGGCCACTAGGTGGCGATACTTTCCTGCCTGTAGCTAAATGGTTCCATGAGTATCATAGACTTTTTCAAAGTTAGCATTTTCACAGGGCGCCAGAAGGCATTTATCCAAGGCTTAGCTTACTCCCCCTCTCACCATCCCAAGTTTATATGACTCTACATGGTGGCAGGCACCGTGGTTCTGATTCAATACCAATCTATATAGTAATAATAATACAATAATAAAATATATTAATATAACATAATGATAATATAATATAATAATATAAACCAATATATGGAATATTACTTTATAATACAGAAATTATGAACTTATGGTGGAGGAGTTGAAAAATTCCTAGCTGACTGGGAAATTACATATTTGTCCTTCACCTCCTCCTTAAGTGGGGGTTGAGGGGTTCATAACTACGCCTCATCAAATGAGACACTTGTAAAAGTGCTTAGAACAGTGCTTGGCACAAAGTAGACACTACATAAATACTTATTTCCTTCCTCCATATTCCAATCAGAGGAGCAGAAGGTACTGATGAGATAGGAGTGCCAAGACTGATTAGATTTTGGAGGATGGTAAGATTTCCCAGTAACTATATTTTGGGGGAGGCCAGGGAGGGGGAGATAAAGAGGAGTCAAAGAAATCTAAAATGGATCACCCAAGACTTTGGTTCCTACTCTACATCTCTACCTATAGTTCACTAAGTATAGAATATATATATATATATATACATATATATGATGCATATATAGTATATATAGTTATATATTCATATATATATTCTATATATAGTTATATATCATATATATGATATATGTCATATATATGTCACACACATATATGATGTGTATATAGTATATATAGTTCACTAAGTATAGCATATAGCAGTGATGGGCAAACTTTTTAAAGAGGGGGCCAAAGGAAAGGAAATGCTCATCTGTCAGTCTGTTTCTAAGGCAACTCTTGAAGTTTCATTATATTGTATCCTACTTATTGTATTTGTCAGATTAGGAATAATGTCCAGTGGCTGGATAGAACATTTCAGGGGGCCACATCTGGCCTGCAGGCTGTAGTTTGCCCATCACTGATAGTATAAGTATAGTATAAATGAAGTTCATCTATACTATAGTTCATTAAGATGGATCCAAGCTCATATTTCACAAACACTACTTAAATTGTAGCTACAGTCTTAGTCACAGCAAGCAAAAAGCAGCTGATAGAAGACATCTAGGTAGCTACCAGTCCTAACAGTAACATGGAAAGAATGATCTGGGAACATGGTAGGATGAAGGGAAAAGGAAACTTGATGATGTTGAAAAATGTATTCCAGCTTATATTTTCTACCTCTTCCTTTGTTATGCTATTATAAATTGCCTCAGTCAACTTTTGGAAGGCATTATACACAGCTGTTACAAGTACTAATAATATCAATCCAAAGTTTAAAAATTGTACTATAATTAAAACATTTTCATATTTCTTCTCTAATGCTGGTATGTGCCTTGACAGGTGATAATGAGCTCTCTGTTAATTCTTTATTGTGGAAACTAGAAACCTAAACCAAATTGCAAGAATAGGCTGGTGTAGGGGCAAACGTTGCACAGAAGAAAGTAATTTTCAAATCCCAGGCACTTTTTGTCTTTGGGGAGTTGATTGAAATGTGTTTCAGAATCATGGAGAAGAGGGAAATGGATCAAAAAGATTATTTAAACCAAGATATCATTTGTTCAAACATCATATCAAAACAAAAGCTCGGGGATTCTCAAACATGTGATATTTCCCCTTGATCATGCACCCTAAATAGCATCTTTTGCTTCCCATGCATTCATAAAATTACATTTTCTATGTTTGATTCTTCTGGTACCAGAATAGGACCCAACTACGACTAGTATCTTCTCTGAAACATCTAAACAGGATAAAATTAACCAGCTTTTTCGTTGGAATAATAGTGCCAATAAAACATTTGGGGGAAAAAAAGAACAAATTCTACAGAATTTAGACAATGAAACTTCTTGCTTAATATTGTAACAACTATATAATCTTCTTCAGAAGTGCATTTCTTTGATTATTAAGTCTGCAAGTGGCATTGGATTTCCATAACTATGCACTCATTAAACATAAGTGCTTAAACATCCCCCTTTTTTTTCTAATACAGCATTCTACTTTGCTCAGTGGATAGAGTTCTGGGCATCAGAAAGACCCGAGTTCAAATGCTTCCTCTGATACTAGCTATGTAACCCTGGACAAGTCTCTTAACCTCAGCCTGCCTCAATTTACTCATGTACAAAATGGAAATAATAGCAACTCTTTTCTGAGGTGTAATGAGTATAAAAGAAAATAATATTTGTAAAATACTTTGCAAATCTTTTTTTTCAAACCCTTACCTTCCATGTTAGAATCAATACTATGTATTGGCTCCAAGGCAGAAGAATGGTAAGTGCTAGGCAATGGGGGTTAAGTGACTTGCCCAGGGTCATACAGCTGGGAAGTGTCTGAGGCCATATTTGAAGCTAGGACCCCCTGTCTCTGGGCCTGTCTTTCAATCCAATCAAACCTAGCTGCCCTCCCCTTTGCAAATCTTAATAGACCATATGAATGCTTATTGTATTCATCATTATATGTGTATTATTTGTAAAAGTGAAATTTGGGAAATGTATCAAACTACATTTCCCGTGGTCCAACGGGTTTCCGTTTCTGGTTCTTTGGGCGTGGGGAGGCCTACATCAACGCAGAGAGGAGTTTATAATCTCCTGGGTTAGGAGGGAGGCTCTCTCTCTTGGCCAGCAGATTTGGGAGGAGACAGGAGACAGTAATGGCGAGGGCGGCAATTTTGAATGCTTACAAGTGCGTGGTCTAATAACTTTATCTATCAGCATGGCTTTAATTAAAATACTAATTTATATTATTATAGCAGCCTTTATTATTTTTCATATTTATAATTATGGCAACCTTACGAAGTTTGGAAATCGAATTTTCAGTTTTCTAGATAGCCTAAGAAGAAGCCATGCGGCTCTGGGACCCAGAGTCTCAGAAACAATCTTTTTCCTTGTCCAGTCCTCTCCCAGTTTTCCCCAGCCTAGAGGCTGTTTTACGGGGAAGGGAGACAATGGTTTTAATTGCTGCTGGGCTGTGAATTATTTTGCTCAATGCCCCAGGCCTGGTGGCCCTTGCTAGCACTGATGGACTGCCAGCGCCCAGCCAGTTTCGTCTCGCAGCCGATCTCCTGACTCCTGACTTGATCTCCATTCCTGCCGCGCCAAAAGCCTGCAAGCCTCCCAGTGCCTGTGATTTCCGATCCTGACTCGCTGGTGCTGCTGGAGTCCAGAACCCCGAGCCCCAACAGCTCACCCAGTCTTGATTTGCCGAGATCTCGACCTCCAGAGACTGCTTCAGCTCTTCTGCAAACGATTTGGGTATATTCCCTTTTCTTCCTATTTCTAGCCTTCCAGGTGTTTCTCTAAAGACCTAATTTAGCCACCCACACAAGCTCTACACGTGGGATTTTCTACAAAACTTTTTCTCTAGCCCCGAGCCCAATGACCTGACCCCACGTGGACCTAGCGTTTACCTTTAATGGGGCCAAATGGCCTATTCAGACTTGCTTGTGATTAAAAACTAAACTCAGGGGAAGAAATTTCACCCCATACCTGCTCAGAACTTTGAGCAAAGACTGATTATAAAAAAAAAAAAAAAAAAAAAAAAAAAAAAACCTTTCAGAACTGAATGACTTTTAAAGAGACTGTATCTTACTGTATTTTGCTAATTAGTTTTGTAAATTAATCTTGCTTATTTCGTTGATTTTCCTGTTGCACTGAATCATTTTACGCTAATGAAGTTTCTGCTTATGATGTTATTATATTTCCTAATTTACTTAAAGCTTACTGTATCAGAAACAATGCGGTTATATGTACCATCTATGAACATCTTATAGAAGCACACGTCTTTTAAAATTTATTCTGTCTTGGTAAAGAACCTTGAAAGTTCCATGCTTTGAATATTACCTTGTAATTTTACAAGAGGTATTTTTTAACTTTTACTTAAAATCCTTAAGAATTGTTGTCTTAAAGGATAAAGCTTTTATATATTTTATTACAAGAGGCATTATTGCCTGGAATGGGTAGACGCATTCCTACCCAGGATTTTTTTTAAATACAGAGAGTCAAGAGCTCCTGTATATTCTTTGCTATGGAAGCAATAACAGCATTTGCCAAGGATTACAGGTTGGAACAAGTAAATGATTTTGAACATCATTATTTATTGTTTTAAAATGTGCTATTGGAAATAATGGTACTCTATTTGAATGTGCATTGTAAATCTGCTATTTGTAAAACCCACTTTCTCTCACAGAAAACCTCATTTTTGGTTAACATAACCCTTCTAGTTCTAAGCTATATATATATATATATTTTTTTGATTTTTTAAAACTTTTTTAATGAGAGCAATTGATTTTCCCTTTTTCTCATCTTGTACTGGAAGTACATATATAATCATTATTTATCCTTTTTCTGATTCTACAGCAAATACCTGAGCCTATAGGACTGTGATTAAAATGCCTTTCTGTCTGATTCCAAAAGGGAATATGAAAAGCCGTTAATAGTGCTAAAGAAAGCACATGGTCAGAGACTTGACTGACTAAGATCTGCATAAATTGCAGCAGTTCTATGCCAATACTTTAGGGCTTGGAAATTGGGGTTTGAGTCCTGGAGTCCCAGTCTTTTCTAAAACTTTAGAGGACGTGGGTCCCCTCGACTTAGATTCCTAGAAAGCACCTAAGATTGGTTATTTATTTGGCTCAGTTCCCTAAAAAAGCTGATGATAAGTCAGATCAGAGAGACACATTTTCCTTAAGTCCTGGCCCTGAATGGGTAATTGCAAATTTGCTGAATTCACTTTAATTAGGCCTTCATTGAAAGGTCTAAGTTTATTTTCCCCAGTTTTTTGCACATTTTCCATTTCATTCACAAGTTAATTTTTTCTTCTTTTTTCTTGAATTTTATTCTTTGTACTTTGCCATCCTTAGCTGACCTGAGGTACCCTTTTTTTTAGAAAAAAGGTGTATTTAAGATTTACCTCACGGGGATATCTGTTAAGTTTTTTAAAATTCGATAATGTAAAGATATATGTATATTTAACTCTTTTAGGAGTAATTTCACGGGGAATTGTATAAATCTTAGAAGAAAATGTATGTTTTGTAATCTATAATGTAAAGTTTAAATTCTTTTGAGAATAATTTCAGGATAAGGATCTTGCCATCTCCCCAGAATCCAGACGATGAACCTGTTTTGGTGAAGACACCATGAAGATATCTGAAAAGCCTTCACTGTACCATGAAGACCAAATTTTGAACTTTGGGGTGCAGTTGATTGAACTATGGGTAGTTGAAATTGAATTGTGTATATTGTTTTAATTGTACACTGTTATACCAATAGGGGACTGCCCCCAAATTGGTTTTTTGTCAATGCAGCTAATTTTAACCATTTGTTCATCTATTTCCTTTATCCCCAAATTCCTGAAAATTTTAGAAGTTGTTTATTTTTACAGGTCCAGTGAAGGAAAAGGACTAACCTTTTTTTTTGCCAGACCTCACAGGGAATTGTAAAAGTGAAATTTGGGAAATGTATCAAACTACATTTCCCGTGGTCCAACGGGTTTCCGTTTCCAGTTCTTTGGGCGTGGGGAGGCCTACGTCAACGCAGAGAGGAGTTTATAATCTCCTGGATTAGGAGGGAGGCTCTCTCTCTTGGCCAGCAGATTTGGGAGGAGACAGGAGACAGTAATGGCAAGGGCGGCGATTTTGAATGCTTACAAGCGTGTGGTCTAATAACTTTATCTATCAGCATGGCTTTAATTAAAATACTAATTTATATTATTATAGTAGCCTTTATTATTTTTCATATTTATATATTGTCATTATAATTATTTCTCTAAGCCTAATAAGGACAAAATTTCTATGTACCAGTAGCAGGCACTAAGCATCTTCTTTGGATTCAATCAGCAAGTCTTCATTATTTATTACATGCCAAACAGGGTGCTGAGCACATATTATTCAAAGAAACCAAAAAAAACCAGTCCCTTTTCCCAAGAAGTTCATATTCTAATGGAGGAGTTCACTCTACCATTTATATTGCCCCATTCAGCAATCTTGTAAAAGAGTTGATAGGTAATTAAGCTACCTATTGAAGGAAGGAACTATGATAATTTTCTCTCTTTGACAAGAATATCAGTTGCTTGGAATAGGAAAAATATACAAAAGTCTCTCTGGTTTAAGTAGCATCATGTAGTGGGAAACCTCCCCAACCATCAATTTTTTTTTTAAATTTAAACCCTTACTTTCCGTCTTGCAGTCAATACTGTGTATTGGCTCCAAGGCAGAAGAGTGGTAAGGGCTAGGCAATGGGGGTTTAGTGACTTGCCCAGGGTCACACAGCTAGGAAGTGTCTGAGGCCAAATTTGAACCCAGGACCTCCCATCTCTAGGCCTGACTCTCAATCCACTGAGTCAGCCAGCTGCCCCCCAACCACCAATTTTTAAGTCAAAATGTACCTAATCCTTGCTTAAGTTTGCTTTGTGCTGCCCCACTGTGGGGCAATGAGTATATATGTTTGTTTCTAAGTACCTAACTACCCAAAGAAAACTTGGCAGGTTTGATACCTCCGTTTTTCTTTCATTTGCTTTGTATTTTATTTTGAGTGTGATTATTGCTGTTTTTGTAATTTTAGAGTTTGAAATAAAATTGAAAAAGAACCAAAAATAAAATTCAAACTATGAAGTTTATTGGTCCCATGCCCTTAGACAAGTCCCTTAATATCTCTGAGTTTCAATTTTCTCATCCATCAAATGGAGAAAATGGGCACTTAAATGTTATTGATTGATCTATCTCATAGGGTTGTTGGGAAAGAAACACTTTGTAACCTAGTAAATATGCGTTATTATTAATAGCTCAGTGTGCTCAGTACTCAGTTCTACTGATGGATCTCTGATCTTGTCCTTGTGGATGTTTCCTCCAAAGAATCCATTTATGCTAAGAGACTCTTAAGAGTCTATCTTATTCTAAAGTTCATCACAGTTGGTCCATTGGCCATGTTAGGCTATTTACTCAATTTCTCCTGAAAATGTGAGGATACCAATAGAGCACACAGGTTGTCCATGGCCCTTATCCCTTGCTACATGAACAATTCATCTTTTTAAAATTATATATTTCTTTTATAATATATTTTATTCAAGATCCTCTTCATAGTTTCTTGTTATATATTGTAATCTGTTCAAATGTACCATGAATCTCTCCACTGCTCAATGAATAATATTTATTTTCAAATTTTAGAAGAATGAGATGTTCCATGACTTTCCTTCAAAAAGGAGCCTTAATGAAATATTACTATTAAAAAGTAAGGTCATGGGGGCAGCTGGGTAGCTCAGTGGATTGAGAGTCAGGCCTAGAGACAGGAGGTCCTAGGTTCAAATCCGGCCTCAGCCACTTCCCAGCTGTGTGACCCTGGGCAAGTCACTTGACCCCCATTGCCCACCCTTACCACTCTTCCACCTATGAGACAATACACCGAAGTTAAGGGTTTAAAAAAATTAAAAAAAAAAAGTAAGATCTTTATAGTTACTCAGTATCCTTCATTAATATTGATTAGTAGCGTGCCTAGCATATAGTAGGTATTTAATAAATGTTTATTGATGATACTTTTTGTAGTTTATAAGTTGTTTTTGGTGAGATGTATTTTTTCTCAGGTACTTATAAAATTTGCACCAATTCCCACCAAAATGTAAAGAAAGGTTTTCATTGTATTCATAGTTAATCAAATTCATTCAAAAGCCATTATCTCTGCCTCTGTGTGTACATGTGAAAAATTGATCCTTATGAGATGTATCTTCCCTGTCCTCAAGGTCAAATTTTTAAAAAATTCTCCAAAGAATCTACCTTATTATAGAGATGCAAAGAATAAAACAAAAAATTATCTCTGCCCCTAAGAACTTATGTTCTACTCCAGGATACAAGATATAAACAAAGAAGAAAATATAAGAGCACTAATTACTGTGGGAATTGGGAAAAGCTTATTGTAGGACTAATGCCTGTGCAAAGTTCTGGGCTGCCTTTTCTTTCTATACCCTTTCTCTTCCTTTGGAGAGTCAAGATTATGGCCTAAAGAGGAATAAAGATATGGTTGGCCTGGGCATTTTTAAATTGTAGGATCTGGAAGGAATCAGCTAATCAGAGGGAGAAATCGCAGAGGCAGAGCCATGTGGGAAATTAATAAGATCATTGAGAGAGGATATAGAGGTTCTTTGCCTTTGTTGTTTGCTAGCAGTCTGGTGAAGCCTATGGTTTTCTTCTCAGAATAATGTTTTCAAATGCAGAAAATAAAATATTTAAGATTACAAAAGAAAAAAAGAATATACCTTCAAAGGAATAACTAAATCTTTTTACCAACAGAGCTATCCAATATCAGATTCCCATCTAATGACTGGAATAATCAGTCACAACCTGAATACTGGCTTCTTAATCCCAGCAGCTAAAAGTAAATTAACCTTTGACATACTGCTGGGAACAAATAAAAATTGTAATATAATCTAAAATATTGATTACAACTTTCCATATAAATTATCTCAGGCTTCAGAGTTTATTGAAATATTACATTATGGCACTATAAAAATTCTAGAAAATATTGTTGAAAATTGTGCAAGATGGTAAAAAATATGGTTGTGCATATGTGTGCGCATATGTGTGTGTGTTGTGTGTGTGTGTGTGTGTGTGTGTGTGTGTGTGTGTAAGTATAGATATCTACCACAGGGAAGATTTATCTAATTTAAATACATCAAAGAGACTGCTTTTTTAAAAAACACATTTATTCTAGTCATTAAATAAGAAAAAAAAAAACAATTCAAATCTAGGCTAGATGTCAATCAAAAAATCAAATAATCCTTCTGTGGCATTTTCTCTAGTTTCTACTTCAAATTTGATGTAAAATGTGAAAAAAATCTACTTAAAGTAAATGGTAATCACTAATCTACTTTAGCCACTTCTATATTAGGGGTTCTTTGATGAGAGAGGTTGATAGGAAATATTAGATGCCAATTTAAATAAGTCAGTTCTGCTTCATTGTCAAATATCATAGCAGCATCTATCCTGTGGTTCAACATTACATTCTTCTGTCACTGGACCCTCTATTTATGGTTAACATTTTTAAAATCAGTATTTGCCGTGCTATAATATAATTCTATTCAAAAAGAGAACTCAGCATAATGTTCACTTTATAGAATATAAATGAATTATTCAATGCTTAAAAAGAATAATATAGTACTTTTTTTTAAAGTCAAATGATGGTATGACCTCTCTGGTAAATGTTATTTTATTTATTTTTTTTTTAGAAAAATTTTCTATGGTTACATGATTCATGTTCTTACTTTCCCCTTCATCCGCCCACCCCCCATAGCCGACATGCATTTCCACTGGTTTTAACATGTATCATCTATCAAGACCTATTTCCATGTTATTGGTAGGTGCGTTGGTGTGGTCGTTTCAAGTCTACATCCCCAATCATGTCCACATCAACCCATGTGTTCAAGCTACCCACATTCAGAGGAAGAACTACAGGAGTGGAAACACAGAAGAAATACAGTTCTATAGTGTAAGGAGCACTAGATTTGGAGTTAGAGACAAGTTTTAATTCTAGCTCACTATTTATGTGAAATGGGAAAAAACTTAGAAAGACTTTAATGAAATTATGAAAAGTAAAATGAGTAGAACCAAAAGAATATTATATACAGCTACAGAAATAATGTTTGGGAAATAACTTTTGAATTTTCACCTCCAAAGAAAAGGCATATTTCACACACGCATACACACACACACACACACACACACACACGCACGCACACACACACACACAGATAAATGATACCTTCTTCCAGATTCCTGGGAATTTCAATATAAACAACAAATAAATCAATTAATAAAAAACAAAACAAAACAAAAAGTCTAATATTCCTGCCATATAGAAAATTTCCACAAAACATATAACATGAAAAATTATTCTCCGATGATAAGTGGACAAAGAAAATAAATAGCTTTTTAAAGGAGAAATACAAACCATCAATAATGATATGAAAAATATTCCAAATCACCAAATGACAACAAATTCAAATCAAAACAACTGAAGATTTTCCCTGATAGCCATCAATCAAAAGCTGATAAAATATGGAAATATACAATACAGTGATCCCTCACCTATCATGGAAGTTATGTTCCAGAGACCCCATGATAGGTGAAAATCCCCGAAGTAGCAATATTCTATTTGTTTTATTATTTATATATTTTAAGGCTTTATAAACCCTTTCTCTCTCTCCTATAGACCTTTTCCATGCACTTATTAACCTATAGTCACAATGCCAATTAGCATCCAGGATATAGAACACAGTGCTGTGGTTGTTCGCCTTTCATTCCATCAGCCAATAGTATGCCCTCATAAGTGTAACTCCATGATGCAGAATTATATATATATATATTTTTAAAACCCAATACAATGAAGCCTCAATAAGTGAACCAGGATATAGTGAGTGACAACTGTATATGGAAGTGTGGAAATTAGGCTCACTAGTGCTCTGTTGGTAGAACTATAAATTTATTTAGCCATTTGGAGAATCAACTCATAATATATCCTCTTTCTGGTACTGAATTACATATAACAAGGTACTGGAATACAGGTGCTACATATCCTGCCAGATACAGTTACTGGTTTAGTGAGCTTTGTTCATTAGTTTCTCTTTATTATAACAAAGTTATATGAGACAGGAGGATATGAGTGAGAAGTGACCATTGTATAATGAAGAAAAGAACTGTAAAACATTGTTGGAAAACAAGATGGAACAGCTAGGCAGTTTAGCGGATAGAGAGCCAAATCTGGAGTCTAAAGGATTTGGGTTCAAATTTGGCCTAAGATACTTCCTAGCTGTGTGACTGTTATTCTGACTTAGAACAGATACTTAAAATTGATTCTAAGACAGAAGACAAGGGTAAAAAAAGAAACAAACAAATAAGGTATAATCTTGAACTAGAGTTTGAATGTATTTCTTTGAGCACGAATCCTGTCAGACAGCTATTTTTGTAGTTCCAAGGTTTAGATGATCCCTAAAAATGAGTCATTCTGGTATTAGAGCTAAATCTAAAAGTCAACACAGAATTATAAAATTTCAGAGTTGAAAGGAACCTTACAGGTCAGTTAGTCTACAGGGATAGCTTGAGAAACTTGAATAAATGCTTTATTAAAACACAAGTGTATCACATCTATAAAATTCCCTTGATCCACCATGTCATGAAAGAAAAAGAGATTAGTCTAAAAGACTCTCACTATGAAGGAATCCTATCTCTTAATGAATGTATTGAGTTGGCAAGAAGCTGGAAGTAAATGATCAGGCACTACCTTCACTTATATAAATTTTGGTTTTAGTCTATAAGTTTTCATTTATTTTCAGTTTCAAATTCTTTCTCTCCTTCTTATCACCTAGCCATTAATAAGGCAAGAAATATGATACTTATTCTACATATAAAGTCTTATAAAATACATTTCCACATTACTCATGTTGCAAAAGAAGTGAAAAAATATGCTTCAAACTGCATTCAGATTAATCAGTTCTTTCTCTAGCTAACATTTTTCAACATGAATCCTTTGGAACTATAATGGAACATCACAATATTGCTGTTACTATGTACATTGTTCTCTTGTTTCCGATCACTTCAATTTGAATCAATTAATATGTCTTCAGGTTTTTCTGAAACTATCACCTTCATCATTTCTTATGGCATAATAGCATTTTGTCACAATTATATACCACAACTCATTCAGTCATCCTTTCCATTGATGTGTATCCCTTTTACAGTCTACTTCTTTGCCCCCACAAAAAGATCTTTTTCATACAAATGAATCCTTTTCCTTTTTCATTGATCTCTTTGAAATAAAGACCTACTAATAGTTTTGCTTCGATAAGTACTATGTAGTTTTATAGTACTTTAGTCATAGTTCCAAATTGTTCTCCAGAATGGTTAGACCACTTCATAACTCTATTGATTGAGTCAGTATACTTATTTTTTCCATACTTTTTTCAATACTTGATTTTTTTTCCTGTTATGTTAGTCACTCTGATGAGTATGAAGTGGTACCTTGAGTTGTATTCATTTTCATTCATCCAATTATTATTGACTTAGATCTTTTTTAATATGACTATTATAGCTTTTATTTCTTCTGAAAATTTCCTATTCATATCTTTTGACCATTTATCAGTTGGTGAATGGCTCTTATTTTTCAAAGTTGGTTCAGTTCATGTATTTGAAAAATGAGGTCTTTATCAGAGAAACTTTCTATATTTCCCCTAGTTCATTGCTTTCCTTCCAATTGGCTACATTTTGGTTGTATAAAACCTTTTTAATTTATTGTAATTGAAATTATTCATTTTATTTCCTATGAATATTATTTCTCTTGAAGTGACACTAAAGTGGCCTTGCTAAGGTAAAAGCACAGAGATAAAGGTTTGTTGTTTGTTTTTTTGTTTGTTTGTTTTTACTGTTCTGGTTATGACCATTAATGCTTCCATCATCATAGAGTTCCTGGTGCAGAGAAGTGTGTTCCTGACTGAAGACTCCCATGCTTTATCCTAGTCGGTAATCTCTATAAATAGTGTGTGTGTGTGTGTGTGCAAGCTTGATGCATTACTGAATGAAAATTAATCAAAAACAGGTTGTATGTGTCTTTCACTTTAGTTCTGTGTTGAAAAACAGCACAGCATTTTTAGTGAGGGACAGAACATAGAGGAAAATTAAGACATCACTTTTTAAAGTATCTACGTATAAAAAAGAACTGATATTATAAGCAAATTAGGGGAGTATGGGAAAAATTATCTGTGTAATCAATGGGTGTGAGAAATGTTCGTGACCAAATGAGATAAAAAGGATCACGGGAAGTAACATGTTGTAGGTCCCCTTTGAAACAAAGGACAAACAACAACTTTTCAAGCCTTATTACATATTACTCTACTTCGTGTAATTCTAAGAAAGCTTAGCCCAAATGGACTTCATACTATTCTTCACAAGTGAACCTCCATCTCCCATTTCTGTATCTTTTGCATTCTATTGAAAGGAAGGATTTAACACAAAGTGGAAATGGAATGCTGGAGAAGCTGAGTCACAGCCAGGGGCAGTTGGAAGTATGGGGGCAGGGACTTCTGGGAAGTAACAGTCTCTAACAGGAGTTCAGTTCTGAACCCTGGACTGAACGCAGCTCCAAATCCCACCTCAGGACTGAAAACCCACCATTTCCTGAGGATTTCCCAATCTTATCCAATGCCAACATTCACTGTGAATTGATCCTGTTTCTCTGTATCTGAAGACCTGTGTGGACTGACTGGACGTACAGCTGCCTGTGTGGGTTTACCCTTAAAGAGCAGACTGTGTCAGTTCTGAAGACAGAAATATCTCTCTCTGTGCCAGCCACACCTAAAGACATTACTATTTCTTTAATACTAGATTAGGTTAGCCAGCATAAGGGAACCAAGAAGACAGAGACAGCTTCCAGGCGGGTCCTTTTGGCTGTTGGCCCAAATGAAAAGGATCCTTCATCACTCTGTGGTTTTAGCTTAGGGAACTCCTGTTTGACCTCTTTCCTAATCTCACCCTTGTTATCCTATCCCAAATAAATAGCTGTTGTTTATAAATTAGCAGTCAGATCTAGAAGGGAAGAGAAAGGTTGGTGGGTGGAGGTTTGATTCAAGGGAAGAAGATCTCTATCAGATCCAGGTTAAGCAAAGTCCTGGATCGAAGTCATTGATCTTCCTCCAGCAAAGGGTTTGAATCAGGAAGAGCACCCAGGGAATGAAGGCTCACAAAATTTACCTAATCAACCGTCATTTCCTCCTCCTGTGATGTTCTTAATATGATTCAGACCTTTGCTTTACTCTTGCCTCTATCTTATTAGTTCAAGAACAGAGGGCAGCCATCAGCTTTCTGACCTGACTGGGAGGGACTACCCTTGAGGCTTAATTCTCTAACACAAACAAACCATTATACCATCACCCCAGGGGTTGTTCCTTTCTCCCTTTTAACACTATCCTCTATTCCTAGAATGTATTACCTCCTTTCTCTCTAAAATTCCTAATTTCCTTCAAAGTTTACCTCAAATATCTTTTAGTGATAGCTTTTATTTTTTATCTTTCTCAGCTGCTCAAGCTCAATCCCTCAATATTTGCACTTTTCCATGCCCATGAACTTCCCACCTTTTCAAAGGAGTGGAGTGGGCATGTTTTCTCAAACTTCTTCTTTGAGGCCATGGCTATTCTTTGTAATTTTGCAACGTTCACTTTTGATTTGTGGTAGTTCTTTCTGTTTATATTGTTGTAGTCAGTGTCTATATTATTTTCTTGGTCCTATTTATTTCACTGTGCATCATTTCAGTTAAGTCTTCCCAAACTTCTCTATGCCAATCATATTCATTGTTTCTTATATTACAATTTGATTAGCCATTCCCCGATTGATAAACATCTACTCTGTCCAGCTTGCTATTATAAAAAATATTTTCCTATGAAAATTTTTGATGTTTCATATACATTATGTGCATGTATAATGTTTCACCATTAGTGGAATCTCTCGGTCAAAGAATAAGATCATTGCATAACATCAAATTGGTTTCTAAAGTGGTTGTACTAATTCACAGCTCCTCCAACAATACATTAATGTGTCTTCTTCCCATAATCTCTCCAATAGTGATTATTCCCATATTTTATCATCTTTGCCAATCTGAAGAGTTATATTTAACCTCTTGATTCTTAGGATTTGCAATTCTCTTTATCAGTAGTGGTTTGGAACATTCTGTGCTCATTAATAATTTTCAATTCTTCTGAGAATTTTGTTCACATCCTTTAACCACATATATGGGGGATTCCCCCATTCTTTCAGAGAACACCTAATTAATTACCCCTGGTTAAACTGAAGAATATCAAAGTTTTTTTTCAATCCTTTCAACTTCTTAAGTGGAAAAAGGGCTTGAATTTTGTGCATATACATCTGTTACTTGGCACTAGAAGATTTAAACACACACACACACATGCGCGCGTGCAAAAAGAGAGAAAGAGAGAAACTCTCTGCATGTGACTGAAAAATCCCACAATTTCTAGAAATCATTTTGCTAATACCTCTCGTGGCTAAATCCCATGTCCAACTTATCTACCTCTCCTATTAGCCTATTAGTAGTGCTTACTTATAGGAACCTTAAGTAAAGTATGTTTACAGAAGGTTTTCCCTACCTTTTCTCAGGCTATGCTGCTAGCCTTCTCATCTCCCTTTGATCAATAATTAGTAAATTCCTTTGAAAGCTTTACTACAATCATAAAATTGTATCAGCTATTGTTTTTTTTTTCTTAACCCTTACTTTGTCTTGGAGTCAATACTGTGTATTGGCTACAAGGCAGAAGAGTGGTAAGGGTAGGCAATGGGGGTCAAGTGACTTGCCCAGGGTCACACAGCTGAGAAGTGGCTGAGGCCAGATTTGAACCTAGGACCTCCCCTCTCTAGGCCTGGCTCTCATTACACTGAGCTACCCAGCTGTCCCCTCAGCTATTGTTTTTGAGAATGTTCCAGCTTCAGAAACTTCTCAACTCCTCCTACCTATTCCTTCTTCCTATTGATCAGACTTTATATAACTAATCCCATCCTGGCCTATAGTAGACATTTAATAAATGCTTGTTGATGGATCACTACTCCTCTTATGCAATGTTATCTATCCTACCAGGAAAATCAATTTTGCATTCACTAATGAGGACACATCCAGAAAAGGTATTAAAGTACTTGAAAAATGCCAGAAAAAGTTCAAATTCCTTACTTTTGGTGACTTTGTTTATTGAAAAATCACTTAGTTCTTCACTTCTTATCTTCAGCTTAGATTAAGGCTACTTTTATTCTAGCTAAGGGTTGTCATATTTCATATGGGATTTGGATTTTTAACCTGGGCTATATATCTAACTGACTGTGGAAGCTGAAGAAACTGATTTAACTTCTCTATAACAAAATATCATTATCTTGAAGGTTTCTTCCATCTTTTAAATTCTATGAGACAGTCCTTTCCCCAGGCTGGTCTCATAAGCAGTATGTGCTGTTCTAAATCTTTATCACATAGATATGCCCCAAATTCTGGAAGCAAACAATTGCTACCATTATGGCAGAACTTCTCATTTGTGGATAAAACAATAAAGCACTTCCACTTCCAGTCAACAATGCTTGAGGTCTTTATGCATTTATTTTGTGTTTATACATCAAAAACTGACCTAGTGCATGAAAATAGGGAAAAACCAGCTGGATGATCATAAAACTGAAATCACTCATCAGTAATGATCTTATTTTTTGAAAGGAAGGTTTATACATATGTTGTGCTACAGCTCAAGTTGTAGATAAACAGCAAATGTGAATAATTTTAATAAATCACTTTGTATTTACATAGTACATAATTTGCTCAAAATTATTCAGCATTCCTTGGAAGATAGAACAATAGGAGAAAAAAAAACCCTCAGTTCAGTGATCCTCCAAATAAGAAAGGCATAAAACAAGAAGATTTATAATATGCAGGCTAAAAAATATTCAGCATTCTAATGAAGGAAATTCAGCAAAGAATTCAGATCCAAGAAGAGTTCATCATGGAAAGTACCTTCAGATGTTTTTGTTTGCACATGACATTGTACTGGTTGCCTTCAGTCCCAAAAGATTTCAAATTCTCATGGAAAATATTGTTAATTACCCAATATAGTTTTATTTATTCATTCAAAGAGGAAACACTAAGTGCATGAACCGTACCTGTTGACAATGTTTCAACATTCATTTGGATAGATACCTTTTAGAACTTTTCTAATAGTATCTATATGTGGATATATAAAGATAGATGGCAATTTGGGCCAAATGTTGCATAGATGGAAGACAATAGGCTTAAAAAAAATTTCTTACCTTCCATCTTAGAATCAATACTGAATATTGGTTCCAAGGCAGAAGAGTAGTAAGGGCTAGACAATGCAGGTTAAGTGACCTGCCCAGGGTCACTTAGCTCAGAAGGGTCTGAGGTCATATTTGAACTCAGGACCTCCCATCTCTGGACCTGACTCTCAATCCAGTGAGCAATGTACCTGTCCTCATGCTGGATTACTTTCAGAAAATTAAAAATCTCCTTTATTTAGTGCAAGCTTTCATAAAAGGAAAGGCCTATCTTTTCAATATGAACATTCTAAGTATTTCTACATGGAAAACATGGAATACAATACCTATGAAGAGTTAAAACAGAAAGTCACCCTGAGGGCAATGGCAAGATGCGTGATACATATAAGCAAGTTAGGACATAAAGTCAATGAACTTCAAAGATGAATAGGAATAAAAAAAAGTCACCAAGGAATCAGAATAGAAAACAGGCTGGCAATTTGGCAAGAATAAAAGGTGGCAAGTTGAGAGTCAGAGTGTTCAATGTATCCTCTCAATATCTGAAGAGAGAAAGTCAGACCCCCAACACGTTGAATAGACCTCTTATATTAATCATTTGGGAGGCTGGGGACAAGAATTATACAGGATGGGAAGAGGTGGATGTGTTTTTATTTGCATCCTATAAGATCAGACAGGCAGGCTGCAAGGCTCCAAGCCTAAAGAGGGGGACAGGTGGAAAAGCAGTTGGAATTCTTTCCTCAGTCAGCACAGAAGTCTGTTGAAATTACTTGAAAAAGGTATGCCAGTGGCTCCCTTATGAGGACAGAGTAAAACTCCCTCCACAAGCTGGAATGGTTGTGAAAAAGTATATCCCCAAAGGAAAAGATGTTTCTAGATAATATATGAAGTCCACATCCAAGGATAATTGATATAATTTGAATGGGCTCCTCTCAGCTGTCTTCCTTGAAATCCCAAATGTCAGTTCTACTGGATAATGGAGGATCTCTCAAGGTAAGTCAATTGGCTATGGTATTCTTAGCTAAAGGATTCAAATACTATCTGGCTTTGTTGTATTATTACTTTTAATAACTAGAGAGATCAAAGGGAAAGAGAAGTTGGAAGGTGAGAGGGACTGGGAAATCTCTTCTGATAATCAGTGTGACAAGTGGCTGACTTGACCCAGACAGGACTGAAGCCACCCCCTCCCCCCAGATCTTCTTTTCCCCTCCTACATTAAAACTACTATTCTTAAATAAATAAAGTAATGAATAAACTCTAGATGGATTTTTGACAATGTTGATTGAAGGTCATCAGAGATTGGTGATCTGAATCAACTAACTGCCTATAAGATCTTTCAGCAGCAGTAGTAATCAGGTTCAGTGAGCATCAGTCTGGACAGGATACCATAAATGACTACAGGGTTGCAAGCACAAAGCTTTTGTGGTCTAAGGTTTGCTAGGCCTAGGGGTATCTGGTTTCCACCACCCTCCTTCTTCCCAGCTCCCCAAATCCCGAGTGAGCTCTGCTTGGGGGTTCTCCCTTTTATACCTTGGTTCTAACCATCCTCAATTGCCCTTGCCTTCTTGGGGTTCTGATGCATGCACCTCAACTAAAATTCTTATCCTACAATCCTTAGAACTCTTAAATCAAGAAGATTATAGATCCTTTTGGATATTGTATTTACTTTGTTTGTGTATCAATTATTACCCCTGAAAAGTTCCTTAAGGGAAAAGATTACTTCGTTTTTATCTGTATATTGCTAGCATGCAGCCAAAGAACCTAATATATGTTTGTGGAATAAGTTAAATTTCCCAATTACTGAAACCTTGATTTACTTCTAAATAATTAAAAGAAACTTCCTTATTCACATAAAAATACCCTAAAGAAGGGAGTTTTAAAAAGAGTTCAAAACAAGCCCCAAATAAATGTTGATCATAAAAATTATTCATAACCAATTTATCCTCTCAAGCAATTAACTCATTATCAGGACCATATTGCTTCATGCTATTTACCTCAAAATGATTTACAGTTACTTCCTCAGTCTGTCCTGGGCAAAATCAAATGCACAACAGAACCATTTAAAATGTTTAAGAAAAGAAATCAGTCCTATAAGCCTAAGAAAAAAAGTAAGATTCAATTCACACACTGCTATCAGCTGAAATCTTGTTTTTATTTTCCTCCTCTGGTTGGAAACAGAGATTCTATTAGCTCAAATTCACAATATTATATGCTTTTAAAGTTCTTATTCTATCTCTAATAGTATCTAGCTAGAACGAAAGATACTTCTTCAACCATGGAGACATTTTGTTCTTTTTTTCCTTTAAGTTTCCCCATATGTAAATAAAGAAGTCTTTTTAATATTCCCATCTTGCAAACTCCTATAAAAATAACCAATGAACTGATTATGGATATAAACTGATTAAATACTCTGCTTGTTTTGCTTACAAAGTATCTTTGGGTTATATAAGTGAGATGAAGCTCATAAGTGAACTTCTCTTCAGGGTCAGGTGCAAGGACACTAAAGAGACTCTTGTTATACAGAAATAAACTATTTATTAAAAATATAATGTTATAAAAGGATTTCTAACTCTAAAGGATTCTAACTCCACCCAAATAAAACTCCCTGATTACACAAGAAACCACTTCTCCTGCTTCTACAGGCTACATTGAGATCCTTCCTGATATTTTCCTCTATTCTACAATAAACTATCACTATTATCCTTATAAGAAGTATATAATTCTTAACTTTATCTCCAAGTTATAAAAATAACAAAAGCTAATTGGCTGAGCCTCAGCAAGAACCAAGTTAGGCAGTTGGCTCTTTCTTTGGTCTTCTCAGAGATAAAAACAATTTATGAAACAGTAATAGATAGTCACTAGTGTTTCCCAAGTTGGAAAAGGAAATCACTTAGCTCCTTCAGGTTTTCCCCTTCTTTCCTTTTACCTCAAACAGGAGAGAGAGAGAAAAGAAGATGTCACCTGTTCCCAGCATTCAGAGAGAGAGCAACTGCCACTCCCAGAAAGCAACTACCACTCCCAGAGAGTAACTGCCACAGAAAAATCATTGCATCTCCCCACACACACACTGTCAACATTTGAAACAGACACTCTGTCTCAGATCTGTTTCAAATTCCAATTCTTTCTCAAGCCAGCTTCTCCACTTCTTACCTCTAAATTAATATAACAAGACTTAATTTCTAATATCATCCTCATGCTCCCAACTCTGCAAAAGTTCTTCTTCTCTACTCCTTAGATGCCACTAACCAGAGCTGGAAGTTATACAAACTAGAAAACTACGTCCAATACAAAGTTGTTTCTAATATCAATGATTGCTGATATAATAAAATTAATTTACTTCTCTCTAATTGATTCTCTAACCCACTCATATCAGGTTCTCTTTTGGACTTATTTTTTCCTCAAGCTTTTATCTTTCCCTTCCACATCTTCTCAGTAGAGGATCTTGATTAATATTCACAAAATAGAGACTATTTCCTGTGAGCTCTTGCTCTTCTTTTTCTCTCTCAAAACCCCTTATGCACAATTCTCATTCTTTCATTCTTTACATCAGCTTCTAATAAGACTTCATCCAGGTTATCTCCTCTACTTGTATCATTAATCTTATTCCTTCTTCCATAATCTTTTTCTGTGCCTTCAGTTTCTTTGTATCTATGGATTTCCTCAATGCCCAATGTGAGGGAACCTTCTAGAATCCTAACATTCCTTAAAGCAATTATACTATATCTTTCCCTCCCACTTCCCCTTATGAATCCAACTCTAAACAAAAGAGGAAGGGGAACTGTTTATACCAGTGATGGGCAAACTTTTTAAAGAAGGGGCCAAAGGAAAGGAAATACTCATCTGTCAGTCGGTTTCTAAGGCACCTCTTTCAAAGTTTCATTGTATTGTATTTGTCAGATTAGGAATAATGTCGCATGGCTGGATAGAACATTTCAGGGGGCCACATCTGGCCCGTGGACCATAGTTTGGAAATTCCTGGTTCATACTGATTGAAAAAAAATTGCCCTAATGTCTTTGGATTTTGAGAAAGTTATAGTTGAGCTCTCTAGCACCCGAACTGCTATCTTTTATTCTTGCTAAATTGCACAGCCCTTCTTTTCCTCTTATATCATTACATGATTTTTAAAGTTCTTTTTAGCTGTATTCTTCCTGATTCATGAGATGGAACTAATAGCTACCATCCTAGACCTATTCAAAAGGGAAGATCAAATAAATGGTGCAGTTCTATACTCATTCTGGCAGCAGAAATATTGGAGTTCTGTAGAAATCTAGTGCTCAGGAAATAAATGGCCTTTTGTCCTCTGATCTTTCCTCTTTAGATGGCCACATGAATTTGAAATCTAAAAAGTATGTATTATTGTGGATTTACCTAATGAGAATCAATTCTCAAACTTCTTTGTCAAATTCTGTTTCTTCAAGAATGTGAAGACTTCCCCCAGTGATTTGGGCCAATGAAAACAATTTATTCCAATGGCCATAAATGCAGCTAAAGCAAGCTCTGGAGAGCACTTAGAGCTTGATCAGATATCAAAGATGCCAAGGTCATTCACTGCATCCTGGGCTGTTGCCAGTCATCTTGACTTTTATCTTGCCACTGGACTTCAAAGACTCTTGGAGACAGAGTGAGGCTGATAATTTTGTTCAATTCTGCCTCATTTAAATTCACTTCATGTGTAAGTCAAGACATCTTCTATGATGTCATTCTTCCATTTTGAAAATGGAGGGACAACAACAATTTTTTTACAGAGACATGATGATGCAACCATGGCATGAAGAAGTCGACTACCTACACTGATGGATAGGAACATGTAGATCCTATGTATAGAGATTTACCCTTAAGAGAGAATCAATGAAAGCAATAAAATTATACTTAATAATAATGAAACTATACATAATAAAATTTCTATTACTCATTTGTGGACCAGATCCAGGAAGTTTCTAGACGGCAGATCCACTGCCCTAGATGAAATGTACAGTTCAACGTGATTTGCCACCTCCAATTTCTCCTGTATTTTCAATGGATTGTAGCCAATACAATATAGTTTTATAACAGGTTTTTTTTATTTTTTTTATTTTTGGTAACATAGGTGTGATCCATGCATTTATGAGCAAGTCCTTAGATGAAGACTCGGGAACTAGGAACCTAGGGTCTGTCATAGGATGGATCATGGATTTCATATCCAAAGAAAACTAGATCCACTAAAGGTTCCTGTTTTCAGTCACTACCAGGGATCTCTGACTGTTTCTCCCCACTGTTAATCCAATCCATAACAAAGAGGATAGATTCCATAACCAGGCCTGTGAAGAAGCATCTGCTGATTAGTCCATTTTGGTGATCTACTCATCACTCTGACCTTGAAACATTTAGCCTATATTTTCTCTCTTACTGTGACATCCCATCAGTTCCTATTTCACTGTACCTCTATAACAGCAGGGCATAGGCAGACAGAGCAAGAGAGTTAATATGATTCTACGTCCTATTATTGCAGTTCATCTTTAAATCCTTTCAACAGTTCCTTCAAGCAATGGATCAATTTTGTGTTCCTTAAAGCTCTCTTTACCCTGTCTTTTGCCAGCCTACTAGATTATTTGATTTCTTCTTTCACTTTAGATAGGTCTTATACCAAGATTCCTTTTTTTTTTTTTTTAACTACCATGTGTCTCTCATGAATAAGGAGAGTCAAGGTTAAAGAAAGAAAAGAAGTAACATTATACAGGCATAATCTAAGCATCCCATATCTCTAAATTCTAGGATCAAAACTACCACATTTCACTAAATGCTGCATCAGGAGGCTGTGGTTTCTAAAAAAATTAGATAAATATACACCACTCTTGAAATAATCTGGCTTTATAGAATCTAGAGGTAAAGGGAGCTCTTCATGGTCAGGAAGTTCAATATTACACAGCCCTTAAAGAAACAAAAGTCAGTATAAAAGATACATCAGATTTTTGATCTAGCACTAGAAGGTAACTTAGAACCAAACTAGTCCATTCCTATAATTTTACAAGTGAGAAAAGAAGCAATGAGTTGTTAAATGACTTGCCTAATGTCATATAAGCCATAGAAACATTGGAAGTAGCATTTGAACCCAGGCCTTTAGACTCTAGAGACCATGTTCTTTCCACTGCACTAAATTGACCACCTCAATATGTCTCAAAGATTTGGAATGAATAGAAAAAGGAAACTAGTGCTTAGCAGTAGCAAGATAGGTCAAGTACCTTTAAATTTTTTAAAATTTATATACATATATTTATCTTATAACTTATATACTTATATTTTATACTCAATATATTTTTACATGTATTTATATATTAAAAGTAACTATTTTAAGTCTACTCTGGTCCAGCCATAACTTTTTTCTCTATCTTAAAAAAAAAAAGGTGACAAGTAAAATTACTATGTATCTCCTCTGTATGGTTATTTTAGGATATACCAGTCTTTCTGCTTTTGAAATCAAAATGACTTCCTTTAACTTGACAATTCACTGTATTCCCAATGAAACTAAAGGAATAGTAGAATATTGTTATCTTTGAAATACTTACAACATAGTATAGTTTCCTGAAAATTCCCAAATGAATGAGTGGAAAAAAGAAAAATTGAAATTCTTTGTTGCTGCTTTCTTATTGCTAATCTCCCACTTAATTCAGAGATACTTAAAAAAAAAAAAGTTACAGAATATGCAAGCACAAATCCTCAACCCAGAAGAGTTCATTCTACTTCAGAATCCAAACTTGTACAGAAGAAAAATGACTAAACATTTTAATAGTGTTCACCATTTATCTTCAGGAGAAAGGTCTATCTGTCCTGATAAATCATAGGGTGTAGAACTTAAATGCCCATCCAGAAGACCAATGATAACCATCTCCTAATTCCAGCCTTGATGTTTGTGATTTATTTTCTGTATTTTTCCAGGAGCTTTCCAGAGGCTTTCCTCATCTAAAATAACTACAGACACTTTGTAAATAAGCCAAATTGAACAGATGGGCTTTTTTTCCCATATCTTCAAGACAATAGAAATTCTTCGCCAAATATGAAGGAGGAAGGGTAAAGAATTATGATTCCACTAGAGGAAATATAACACCTACAACCTATGCACTCATGTATTTAATCTGCTTTCAGTCTCTCCATATTTCAACCTATCCTGGACATTCTAGTTAGATTAATTTCTTTAAACAATGTTTCTGTCATGTTATTCCCCTGCTCAAAAATTCTCAGTGAGTGCCCTCTGGATATAGTAGGGGAAATGTCCTCATTCCTTAGCCTGGCATTTGTTGCCATTCAGTTGTGCCCAACTCTTTCTGACCCCATTTGGAGTTTTCTTGGGAAAGATACTAGAGTGGTTTGCCTTTTCCAGCTCATAGGAAACTATGGCCAACAGTGACTTGCCCAGGGTCTCACAACTAGTAAGTCTCTGAAGGAAGAAGACTCATCTTCCTAATTCCAAGCCCAACACTCTATCCATTGTGGCCCCTAGCTGCTCTGGGATTTAACCTGACATTTAGAGCTTGATATAATCTGTTTACAATTTACCTTTCCAATTTTATCTCCTAGTATTCTCCTATATGAATCCTCTGCTTGGGTCAAACTAGTTTACCCTCTCTACCCAAGCGTACCTTACCTGTCCTATCTCTAGGCCTTCATTCACATGATTCCCTAACTATCTCAAATGCCTCTTTACCAGCTTTCAGATTTCTATGCATCTTTAAATCAACTCTAAAATTAGAGCTTCTCATGACTTATAAGGAAAATACACCTGCCCTTCTATAACACATATTTGAAACATTATATACTACTGTGGATTATTGGGGACCTGTTTAGGAGATGCGGTGCAGTATAACTGATAAAGAGCTGGCATCATAGTTTAAAAAAAGAAGCAGGGTTCAAATTCAATCTCTGACTCAGATACCCTGTGACCCTAAGTAAGTAATTTAATCTCTCAGTACCCTACTGGGAGCTCCCTATATGGATGAAAGCTCAGGTCCAGATCCTTATATAATTCTCTCTTTCTGACCCTCTCTCTGTCTCTGTCTCTCTCCACATAACCATATGTCATATATATATATATATAAATGGGAATGTATATATATAAAATATACTCTCTACACTCTACTAAAAGTAATAAGATGCCTAATCAATCATTCCCACTGAGGCCTTAGAGCAAATGTGAAGAAGTCCTTTGAAGAGTAAAGATTTTACTAAAGAATTTATTCAGATAGCCTGGGGAAACTTGACTATACCCAGGAATCTTGCACAAATTACCAAGCTAGATAGAATCACATTAATTCTAAAGGTTAGTACAAAGTGAAATGGGTAATAATGTAGTGAATAACATGATGCTGATGGTAAATGTGAATCATCAGGAGCCTGGGAGCCTGTAACTAAACTAGCAGGAGTTTTGGAGCTATCAGTGATGAGTAGCCTCAGCTGTGGTGCCCAGTCAAACTCCACTGCTAGCTAGAGTCTCCTTTCAGGTGTTGAGTGGGTAGCCCCTCCCTGTTGAAGTAACTGCCTTCCTATTGGGTGAGAGTAGAACTCAGCAGGAAATGGGACTCAACTTCCACTTCACAGTAGCCTCAACTTCTGAATATTCTCTTCTTTCCTAAGTCTCTTTAGCCTTGGTGATGATATAGGAATTATAGGAACTCACAGATTCAGGCTAAGGGATTTATTTTAAACTAGAAAGGGAAAACTGAGGTAAGATGGTTCAAGGTCTTGTGAAGCTGTTGCTAGGGGCAACTGGCAAGTGTTGGCAAGGGACCTAAAAGGTAAGGTCAGTCTGAGGGAACCAGCCCTCAGCCAGAGATAAATTGACACTTGCCCTGCTGTTATTTGATCCACCAGTTAACAGATGAAGTTGTTGATCTGTTCTGGGGATGTCCCTAACCACTAGACTACTCTAAACTAATTCCTGCCCATGTTTCACAACCCACCTCCCTTTAATCCCGGGGTGCCCAAGGGAAAGTCATGGGTAGCTAGGTGTCTGGGTGAGGTCAAGGAAATCAGAACCCAAGGTTGGGTTTGCAGGGCTTTATATAGTCACAGCCCAACTGTCAGCACCTGGGATGGCACCTGCCAGGCCAGAGTTCCATTCTGCTAACTGATAGGATTGCCTAGGGTAATATTGCAAATGCAAGAAATCCTGCATTACAAAAGGCAGCAGCTTAGAGCCAATCAGAGGATACAATGGAAAGAGCTCTAGGCCTGAGTAGAAGACCTGCATTCAAATCTAGTCTCAGACACTTATCAGCTGTGTAACTTTGGTCAAGTCATTTATCCACTGTTTGCCTTGACTTCCTCATCTAAAGTGGGGATAATAATAGGATCTACCTCATAGGATTGTTCTGAGGACCAAAACACAGCTTAACATAGTATGTGCTCCACAAATGGAGTGGTAGATGATATAGTTGCAGTGATGGGCAAACTTTTTAAAGAGGAGGCCAAAGGAAAGGAAATGCTCATCTGTCAGTCTGTTTCTAAGGTATCTCTTTCAAAGTTTCATTGTATTGTACCCTACTCATTGTATTCATCAGATTAGGAATAATGTCTCACAGCAGGATATAACATTTCAGGGGGCCTCATCTGACCTGCTGGCTATAGTTTGCCTATCACTGATATAATGGATTTAGTACCAGAGCCAGATTCAAGAAAGGCTCTTCTTCTTAAGTTAAAATTCAATCTCAGACACTTATTGGTTATGTGATTCTGGGTGAGTCATGTAATCCTATTTACCTCAGTTTCCTTATCTGTAAAATGAACTGAAAAAGGAAATAGCAAACCTATTTTTTTTGCCAAGAAAATCTCAAACGGTATCACAAAGAGCCAGGTAAGACTGAAAAATGACTAAACAATAATACAAACATTATTTATCATTCTTACTCTTATTTTAGAATGCCCTAAGAGAAAAAAGTTAGGGCTAAATTGTGATAGAAAAGCACAGTAACTGAGGGAGATTATTGACTTTATAAGTAATTCAGAGGACAAGACTTAAACTGAAAGAAATCCCCAAAAAGGTAATTTTTTAAAAGGTTAATTCTTTCTCTAACTTCTCCATAGATATTATATTATAATATACTGCTTTGTTATCCAAGTGTTTTCAATAAAGAATTTTGCCTCAACCTCTAAGAAGTCAGGGGTTAATTAGAAATAGATATAAATGTAAAGTAGACCAAGAACCCAGCCACTGGCTAATTGTTAATTTTTTTTTAACTTGGGTCTTGGAACCATAGTGATTGAATTAATAACTTTTTGTCTAAAATAAATTCTCTAAAGTCAAGAGAGAATCACGTGATATCTGGTATTGCTAACTAGCCTTAATACTAGGTAATTATTGTAATGATCATATTTTAGAAAACTGTGGATTTTGCCCAAAATCAAGTATTGTTTTAAGAAATTAGGATGCTTTGGCTGCAGGCTATTGTCAGCAAATAGAATCTCTAGTTCAAAAGGTCAAGCTTCTTTATAAATTAATTCCTTGCTAAGATTTGTAGCAATGCAATAGCACTAAAAATCAGAAATATATTAGATAAAGCTTCAGAACTCATTGCATATCACAGATTCTTTGTCTTACATTCCCAAAGTGTAAATTCATCAAACTCTGTCCTTACTCTGAGCAAAGCACTGTGTTAAGTATTGAGTATAGAAAGAAAAAGCAGACACTCTAGTCATTAAGCAAACTTACTTTCTAATGGAGAATATATGTTGTGGAGATCTCTTTATCATCTCTAATAATCTGATAAGGACAGTTTAGTTGATAAGGAAATAAGGACAGGACAAAGGAAATGTCTTTTACTTCATGCTTCCAGCTCTGGCTCCAGGAGGATGGAGTTTATTATATATATTTCAAGACTCATTTCACACAAAAGAACCCCCCCAAAACTTTGCAGATGCGCAAAAGTTACAAATTATGTCACATCAAAACACAAAACATTGGCTTTAGAATAGACCAAGGCCAAGGCTGAATTTTGACTAGGTTCTTATCAGAAAGCCAAGCTGGGGAGTATCTTGGCCTTAGCTATAACAGGCAGCAGCATTCCTTGCTGTGTTAACAGTGTTAACCCTTTAAATTCAGGTTTGATCGGAACTTAAAGCTTTTCAGTAAGGCCATAATACTTTTCAAGAAGAAATCACAAGGATCACAAAAGGGGTCAAAAGAGGAGTCTCAGATTTTTATCTATTCTCTTATTGGCTTCCCACAATATGTAATAATAATGACCAATCCTTGAAACATTCATAGGTATTCTCTGCCTGGTTTTAGTCCAAGTGACCACATGGAAAATTGAGATGAGCCTGATCAAGGGACTGTTATGCAAAAATGAAAAGTCTTCTAACTGACTCCAGATCTGGGGGACCTGATGACTATGGAATTGCTAAGTTGGAACTAAGAGGGTATTGCTTATTGTTCTTCATACTAAAAGAGGATAAAAATGACATCACTGGTGTTGTCTATGGACTCACACATAAATTTGATTTAAATGCACAGTTGTGATGCTCACTCCCTCTTCCAGAATCATTTAAGTCCAGTGGCAAGACAAAAGTCAACATGACTGGTGTTGACTTGGGATTCAGTGGATGACCTTGGTTTCTTTGATGTCCAACCAAGACCTAAGTGCTCCACAGCACCTGCTTCAACCACCTTTGTGGCCACTGAAACAAACATCTCATTTGTCCCTTCCACAAAGGAAAGTCTTCACATGCTTAGAGAAGATGCCCCACTATTTCATCTAAGAGTTTGAGGCTTCTCAGTTACTCTCAACCTGGTTTAGCTAGACTAAGGAGATGGTTTCCTGGGCTGTGGCTTCTGTACCTACTATAGCTTCGTAGAGTCACAACAGGGCAGATACAAAAGCGATAACTATACCTTTTATCTCTCTTCTTACTTTGCAGCTTTGAGGAGGCAAGAGTACTTTGCCTCAAAGATAGTACTATATTTAGCTTCCAGGTGAGAGGAAGGAAACTTAATGACAGCTTTGGAGAATGTGGTCAACTTTGTCTCTTGTATTTGTTCTTTAGAGATCTTAGATAAATAGATGTTCTGAGATTCATATGTCCAAGTAACCTTTTGAGCTTGAAGATCCAGAAGTCCTTTCAGAAGTCCTACCAGCTGTCAGAGCTGAATGATCAGAATAGCAGTGGTGCCTAAGGTAGTAATAGTGACAGTAGTGAAAGTGCAGACAGATATAGAAAAACAGTCACCTTAGGACAGTAGCGTCTTCAGAGAGCAAGAGCCTTCATGTGGGAAAGAAGTGTCGACCCTAAAAAGACACTGATGGTAAGAACATAGCAGAGAGCTATACATAAGAGAAATTTTATAAAGGGAAAAAAGACAGCAATGGAAGGTAATCCTTTGCCACCTATGTTTTCTACTTGTGTTCCTCACTACCATTTTTTCTTTAAGTTTCAGCCCACTCTCCCCATTGCCATTGTATGTATATGTGTCAAACTGTGCTGACTGGGTCCATTACAAATTTATGTTACATATATTATAACTCAGGTTTCACTGATGAATGGCAATTCTTGTACACTCTCCTAATCTACTAACTATTCCATCCACCAAAATGACTTTTCCAAATCTTTTCATCCCTCCTCAAATCTCCATTCCTGGACCCTCTCAGCTGAGAAACTTGCCATGTATTTCACTGAAACAATCAAAGTCTTTGCCAAGAGCTCCCTCTTCTTTCCTCCTCATTTCATATCACTCAGATTCCTACTGCTACTCTTTCCTCCTTCACCCCTCTCTCTCTCTCTTGCCAAGGCAAATCCCTTTACATGCAACTACTTGAAGAGTCTATAATTATCTCCATTTCCTTTCCTCTCACTCAATTAACTCTACTATCTGATGTCAACATCATTCTACTGACTGTTCCTTCTAAATTTGTCAGTGATCTCCTAGTGACCAAATCTAATGACCTTTTCTCAACTCTCTTTTTCCATGACTTCTCTGTAGCTTTTGGTGTAACAAATCGTCTTTTTCTCCTTGATACTCTCTTCTGTCTACATTTTTGTGACACTAATATATCCTGGTTCTCCTTTTACCTTCCAATCTACTTCCCAGATTCCTTTGTTGGATCTTCATCTTGGTAATTCTCACTGATCATAGGTGACTACCCAAGGTTCTATTCTGAGTCCCCTTCTCTTCTCTATCTATACACTCTTTTGCTTGTTGACCTCCTCAGCCCCCATAGATTCATAGGTTTATTATTCTCAGATCTCTTTATCCTGCCCTAACCTTTCTTCTAACCTTCAGACACATCTCCAACTGGCTACAGACATTTCAAACAGGTTGTCCTGTAGATATCTTAAATTCACTATTTCCAAAACTAGTTATCTTTATCTCAAAGCCCTCCTTGTTCTAACATTCATTTTTCTGTGGTACTACCCCCATCTTCCTAGTATCATCCTCAACTCCTCTTTCACTTCCCTCCTTCCACTCCCATTTACTATCTGTTGCCAAGTTTTGTTGATTCTGCCTCCCTCTAATGCAGGCCCACTTCTTTCTTTTAATACTATTACCACCCTGACATGGGCTCTCATCAGTTGTCTGGTTGTTGTCCTTCATACTTGAAAAGGACCAAAATGACATCACTGGTGGTGTCTTTTGACTCACATATAAATTGGATTTAAGCAAGGCATAGTTGCAAACACTTGGACTCATTCCCTTTTCCAGAGTCATCCAAGTACAATAGCAAGACAAAAATCAAGACTGGTGATGGCTGGGAAGGTGATGCAAAACTCTTCTCATTCATCTGTGATTGAAATATCTCTTTACTCCAGGACATCTGCTTTTCAATTTCAAATTCATCTTCCTAAAGCCCAGGTCTGACCACCTAAACCCTATTCACTAACTCCCTATCACCTCAAGAAATAAATATAAAATCCTCTGTTTAAAGTCTTTTGTAATCTGAACCTTTCCTACCTTCTAAGTCTATATGTTCCAATGTACTCTATGATCTAGCACCACTGGCATTCTTACTGTTCCTGACACAAAACATGCCATCCTCTGACTCTGGGTATTTCACTGGCTATCCTTTGTGCTTAGAATTCTCTCTCTCTTTACAGGTATCTTCTGGCTTCCTTGCCTTCCTTAGAATGCCAGCTGAAATTTCACCTTCTATAGAAAACCTTTCCTAATCCCCTTCAATGCTAGCACCTTGCCTCTAAAATTATTTTCAATTCATTCTGGGCATATCTTGTTTTTACACAATTGTTTGCATGTTGTCTCTCTCATTAGCCTGTGAGCTCCTTCAGATCAGGATCTGTTTTTGTGCTTTTTCATGTGTTCCACAGTGCTTATCACTCTGCTTGGCAGAGAGTATGCATGATAAATACTTGTTGACTAAATGATTTACTACACCCCACCTAAATACAACTTTTCTCTAGTATATAACCCTCACTCTTGTACTTCCATTTCCTTGTTTCCTATGTCTAACTAATCACCAGGTGAAACTGCTAGCCACTAAACTTATCCAAAAATATAAATTACAACCCATTCATTACTGCCCAATCTGTATGCTCATGTTTCCATATGCTCTTTTTTTAATTAAATATTTATTTAGAAGATTTTTCCATGGTTCCATGATTCATGATTTTTCCCACCCCTCTCCCTCCTCCCTCCCAGAACCAACAAATAATTCCACTGGGTTATACATGTATCATTGTTCAAAACCTATTTCCATATTATTCATATTTGCAGTAGAGTGATCTTTTAACATCAAACCCCAATCATAACCCCATCGAACCAAGTGATTGATCATATGTTTTTCTTCTGTGTTTCTACTCTCATAGTTCTTTCTCTGGATGTGGATAACATCTTTTCTCATAAGTTCCTCAGTGTTGTCCTGTAACATCCTCTTTTAAGTTTGGGAGGAGCATCTAATATATTATAGGTATTCCTTATTTCTTCTGGCACCTTTTTTAAAAACCCTTCCTGTCTGTCTTTGAATTGATACTAAATTTTATATCCAAAGCAGAAGAGTGATAAGGTCTATGTAACTGAGGTGAATTGACTTGCCCAGGGTCACATAGATAGGAAATGTCTAAGGCTAGATTTGAATCCAGGACCTCCTGTCTCTAGAGCTGGTGCTCTATCTACTGAGCCACTTAACTGCCTCTCTTCTCCTGACATCTTGAGAATATCAGAAAAGCACTTGGCCTATCCACTTGTCATGCATCACCTTCTCTATATAACTAGACTATCTCCTTTTTCTATTTTATGTTTATTAAAGATATATTTTATTGATCTTCTTCAAAGTTTTTCATTTTCCATTTGTTGCAGCCTGCTCATACCAATTAAATATCACTCATTGCCTTCTTTGTGATATTTATTTTCATTTCTTCAGAACCTGTTGTGTTCCAGTTTTGCAGCTATAAAACATCACCATCAGAATATTGATAATTTTTAAAAAAGGAAAACTTTCATTCAGAAGATAATTCCATTAAAGGAGCTTTGCACTTTCCTGAAGGCAATCTAGTCAACTCTTCTCTTATTTATTTTCCATAGTAGTAACAATTACTTGAATTTATAAAGCACTTTAAAGTTTGTAAAATCTTTTACTCAAAAGAATAGAGTAAGTAGTAATATGCTATTATGCTCATTTTGCCTATAAGGACATGAAGGGTAGCCTAGGGTAATTGACTTGCCTGTAATCACACAGCTCTATGATTTGTTGTTTAGTCACATTTCAGTAGTGTCTGACTCTTTGTGACCCCATTTGAGATTTTTGTGGCAAAGATACTGGAGTGATTTGCTACTTCTTTCTCTAGCTTATTTTACAAATGAGAAAATTGAGGCAAATAGGGTCAAGTGACTTACTCAGGATCATACAACTAATAAGTGTCTGAGGCCAAATTTGAACTCAAAAAGATGAGTCTTCCTGACTCCAAAAACCAAAGCTAACTTGTTCCCCCAGCTCTATGATACTATCTTCTTTTTCACCTTAAAAAGGTAAGTCTATTTAATATAAATCAGCACTGAGATGGCATTGTGTATAGAGCACCAGGCCTGGAATTAAAATGACATGAGTTCCTCTCCAGTCTCAGATACTTACCAAGTGAGTGACCCTGGTTGTCACTTAACCCTGTTTGCCTCAGTTTCCTCATCTGTAAAATAAGTTGGAGAAAAAAATGACAAACCAACCCGGTATCTTTGCCAAGAAAACCCCAAAGGCAGTTTTCAGTCTGACCAAACTGAAATGATTGAAGGACAAAACTGAATGTAATCTAAGATTCAAATCCAAGTATTTGCATATGACTTTCTTTATTGGTAGAGAGAATTACCTATTGGGCAGAGTTCCTGAGTAATCATTCTCTTCACCATTGAGGAAAGTCTTATGCAAATGTATAAGCTTGAACCCTGGGTCACTTGAAATTAATTTAGCTTCCTGAGATTAATTGTTCAACATTTAGATCCGTACATTTCAGTTTGGAGGAAGGTACCTACTCACTTTCATGTGATTAGATCTGCCCTAAAGTGCACTTAGTAGTCTGAAAATATCTAAACTAAGTTCTCAGGAGTATTTTACACTGGGAACTCTGTGTAAGCCCATAATTATTCATGTCCTGTAAATGCTAAAAATTCCTATCTAGGCAACCTCTTTAAGGGTTAATTATCTACTTCAGAATTTTTTGAAAATAGTACTAATCATTCATCAATCTAGAAATCACTGAAAGAGTATATGTTTTGATTTAAATTTCCAACACTAGGTTTTAATGAAGGGACAATTAATAATACATGCTAACATTTATATAATACTTTATGGTTTACATTTGAATATGAACTCCTTGAGTGCAGAGACTTTTTATTTTGACTTTGTATCCCAAAATTACTCAGCATATTTTTGATTGATTTTGTTGTGGGTTTTCATTCATATAGTGATTTCCAAAAAGGAAACTCTCCCTTCTCTTCCTCAAACCATTTAGATACTGTGGGATCCATATTGCTGAGAGGGATTCAAGCTGCAGCACAGAATTCCATAGTGCCCCCCCAAAACTCTAAGAGAGGGGGCAGTTAAAGGCAGTTGAAATCCTCGTATAAAAAGCCAGGTCACCTTTCTTGCAGGGTCTTGGTCCTGATCCTGGTGCTGGCTGACTGCTCTTAGATCTGAGCAAAGGGGCAATCTGTGTAGCTACTGGAGCCATTCAGTCTCTGACAGCCAAAGCTGTTTTACTTTGTTAGACCTTCAAGCAATACCACACTCTACCTTAGTTTAGCTATCTAGGTTTAGAAAGAAGAATATTTAGAGGCTTAGATAAGGGATCAGCCATTCAAGATACATTTCCCTCCTTGGGGGGAGGGGCTGCTTATTTGACATAGCTGTTTTAGGTAGTTTCTCCTTACCTATCAATCCTAAGCCATTTCCCCCCTTCCCATTCCCAGATATCATTAAACCCTTATCATCTAGGAACAGTGTCTGGATACAGATAATTTGGGGAAATACTCACATCCTCCATAAGCCAAGTTCCACTTACTAGTGTCTCAGAAGTTGATCCTAACCTCTGAGCCAGTGAGCTTCTAAGACATCAAGCTTCACCTATTCTATCCTGTGGGGAAATAATACAGAGAAAGATATCATCATAAGGAGTTTAGCCTTTCCCCACTTACCCCTTACTTGGCCCAGAAGTTACCAAGCTAGATTATCCTCCATTACCAAGCTGTTAACTGTCTTCCAACTGCTTAGAGGGAGGGGGGAGGTGAAGAAGTACTCCACAAGTTCCTGCCCCTCCACTCCAGTCAAGCCTGCCTGTGTTTCTCCAAAGATCTGGGATTAGGGAGACTTCAGTGTCACTGACCCCTGTCATCTTAAAGTTTCCCTAATCCTACAGTTTTGGCGACCCAGATGGCATCTAGCTCCTTGCCTTCCCTAATCTGTTTATTTATGTCAATTAGAGCTTTCATTTGTTCAATTAATGTTTCCACAGCTGGGTTTGTCACTTCTGCTTTTCCAAATGTAAAGTTCAAAACCTTCCCCAATATCATGAAGGCCACATTAAAATGACACTGTCATGGCCATCCCTGATGGCAGGGGTCAGCAATGTATGGCTCTTGAGCCATATCTGGCTCCACTTCCCAACCGGCCAGTCTGGGAAGAGCCCCAGGATGTACCCCAGGGGGCCCTTCAGCCCCCACCCCATATTCCAGTGCCTTCCGCCTCCATCCTTCTTTTTCTGCAGGTGTTTATGGCTCTCATGGCCAAAAAGGTTGCTGACCGTTGCCTGATGGTATATAGGCCAGAGCTTCACCCAGGGGTATGGTCAGCCACTGACACAAATCATAGACCCTGATAATTTCCATGAAGAACTGAGGGATTGACACGAGCCATAGAGTTGAACATGCCCTCCAAAGACCATACAACAGTACTGCAGAGCACCCCAGAGTAACAATTACCCTATTAATAAGGTTGTCCATGATGAAGCTTTTCACCCTCAGATTCAGAAAAAGAAATTCTAGGCTGGCTGGCCAAACTGTATGATTAGGGAAACTGTAAGATGACAAGGGTCAGTGACACCGAAGTTTCCCTAATCCCAGGTCTTTGGAGAAACAGAGGCAGACTTGACTGGAATGGAGGGGCAGGAACTTGTGGAGTACTCCTTCACCTCCCCCCTCCCTCTAAGCAGTTGGAAGACAGTTAACAGCTTGGTAATGGAGGATAATCTAGCTTGGTAACTTCTGGGCCAAGTAAGGGGTAAGTGGGGAAAGGCTAAACTCCTTATGATGATATCTTTCTCTTTATTATTTCCCCACAGGATAGAATAGGTGAAGCTTGATGTCTTAGAAGCTCACTGGCTCAGAGGTTAGGATCAACTTCTGAGACACTAGTAAGTGGAACTTGGCTTATGGAGGATGTGAGTATTTCCCCAAATTATCTGTATCCAGACACTGTTCCTAGATGATAAGGGTTTAATGATATCTGGGAATGGGAAGGGGGGAAATGGCTTAGGATTGATAGGTAAGGAGAAACTACCTAAAACAGCTATGTCAAATAAGCAGCCCCTCCCCCCAAGGAGGGAAATGTATCTTGAATGGCTGATCCCTTATCTAAGCCTCTAAATATTCTTCTTTCTAAACCTAGATAGCTAAACTAAGGTAGAGTGTGGTATTGCTTGAAGGTCTAACAAAGTAAAACAGCTTTGGCTGTCAGAGACTGAATGGCTCCAGCAGCTACACAGATTGCCCCTCTGCTCAGATCTAAGAGCAGTCAGCCAGCACCAGGATCAGGACCAAGACCCTGCAAGAAAGGTGACCTGGCTTTTTATACGAGGATTTCAACTGCCTTTAACTGCCCCCTCTCTTAGAGTTTTTGGGGGACACTATGAAATTCTGTGCTGCAGCTTGAATCCCTCTCAGCAATATGGATCCCACAATACTCAACAGCTTTTCTTCTTAGTGCTTTTTATCATTAAGAGTTGATTGGAGGGGCAGCTGGGTAGCTCAGTGGAGTGAGAGTCAGGCCTAGAGACAGGAGATCCTAGGTTCAAATCCGGCCTCAGCCACTTCCCAGCTGTGTGACCCTGGGCAAGTCACTTGACCCCCATTGCCCACCCTTACCAATCTTCCACCTATGAGACAATACACCGAAGTACAAGGGTTTAAAAAAGAAAAAAGAGTTGATTGGAGATATTAGGTTCAGTGACTTCTATAGGGTCACATAGTTTTTTCTGGAATAGAACATGAACCCATGTCTTTCTGTGTCTCAGACTCTATCCACTATGTAAGCTGCTCAAAGTTTATGAAATTTAATTTTAAAATACTTTTGCCTTGTTTCCTTGTTGATCCTTTTACTGACCTTTAAAAGTAGAAGGATGGGTATTATTATCAACATTTTATAAAAATGAGGAAGCTGAAGGGGTTTCTTTAATTCTGTGTTTAAAGATATCAATCAGACCCAGATGTGAATCTCGTGATCTTTCCACTATATTTTAAAACCTCTTAAAATATGGTTATGATGGAGAACTACCAATACATGGTAAAATGAATTTTTCCTACTATATAAATCTCGGAAAGGAGTCCAGCACTCTTCCCAGGGGCCAGATGGTAGAATGCCTAATGTGGCTATGCTATTTATGACAATGCATCCTGGTGGCAATAAATAACAGGAAGCACTTTTCACTACATTGCTTCCTGCAAAAGATTTTGGGAAAGGAAATGTTATTGTGAAATGTATACCCAAAGTATAATCACACAATAACTGCATAAACTTTTCAAGATAAATGGCACTGTTAGCAGTTCCAGGGTTGAAAGCAAAGAAAATACATTGTTTAGGCATCATCTAAAGTCAAAAAGATAACTGAGGGTGTGGGTATATCGATGGTATAGTTGAAAAGACTACAGACAGCCATTGGCTACCAGAAAAGTCCAGATCATTGGTTCATAAGCATAGAAATGGAAGTGATATGAGCAGATCCTCTTATCCAACTCTCTGATTTCACAGCTGAGGTACTGCCTTCCAGAAAGATTATGTGTCTTATCCAAAGTTAATCAAATAATAAAGAGCAGGGCTGGTCTTTTGACTCCAGATGAATTAACTTTCTAATTAGGCTGCTAAGTGAAGCTAGATAAGAGCACTGGACTTGGAATCAGGAAAACCTGAATTCAAAGCTTGCCTTGGACATTTCTCATATATAAATTTATATATATCTCTGATATATATTTCTGATATATATGTATATAGATATAGATATATACTTGGACAAAGCACTTAACTGCCCTTAGTTTCTTCATTTGTAAAAGAGGGATGATATGAATAGCACCAGCCCCACAAAGATGCTTTGAAGACCAAGTATGATTACATATGTAAAACATTTTGCAAAACTTAAAGCACCAAATAAAGGAGAGCTGTCAGTATACTTGAAAGGGATAGGGGAGGGATAGAAAATTAGATTACTGCCTGATAAGAAAAAAAAAGGAATACATTAATTACCCTAGATATGTCACAGATGAAAATCTCTCTCTCTCTCCCTCCGCCTTCCCTTCCCTTCCCTTCCCTTCCCTCAAGGCAACTGAAGGAAAAGGAGAGGCCATGAAGTGTTTAGGCCTGCAAGCCCATTCTCAAGAGAAACTCTTTGCCCCATGTGCTTCTAATAGAACTCAGGTTCCTGCATGGGCTCACCCACTTCCAACACTCCTGTTCCTTTCTGTCTTCCAGCTGATACCATAAGAAAACTGCCACGCCACCCACTCTTTTTCTTGTACCTCCTTGGACCTGGCAAAATGTTGGGTGTTTAAAGAAGAGTTTTCTCACACCCACTGGCTCAGAGTAGAACCCTGCCTGCACACACACACCACACACACACACATACACTCTCTCTGAGCCCAGGGCTACCACTTCCCACCCAATCAGATAAGGATGTTTGGATTTCTGCTAGCAAGGATTTGATTCTGACTCCATGTATATGCTTTCATTCAACTCTTCAGCCCCATCTGCTACCCCTAAACCACCATGTCCTGAAATTGTTCTGGATTCTGAGGTAGCTTCTACACCCCAATCTTCTACTCCAGGATGAGGAGGTAAATAAAGGAATAATCACTTTAATTTCCCAGACATATGAAAATTCAGTGACTTCAAGACTTGAACATATGCCATCCATTAAAAAGCCAATGCTGTCAGGATCTTCAAGGGGGGTGGACAAATATCCAAATCTCTGAATTTTGCATAAAAATACATCTCCAGCAAAGGTAACGAAAAAATCATTCTTATTGAATCTCAAATTTCTTGAGAAAAGAGAAGGCAGGTTACTGGACTTCATAGAAAAGAGAGAAAAATTTTGTGTAACTTTATGTGTTCTGGACACCCTAGGGACCTTTTTTTGTCAAAGAAATGGTAGATCTCCAATGAGCTACTCTGAAAATAAAATTGTTGACTATTCAGTATGCATGTCTAATTGGATTGTTAAGGCATGAACTACAAAATGGAAAGCAAACTGAGCAAATAATGCTGAAGCACCCACCAAGCAATTTCTGATGTTGCACCTGGGGCACCTCATCTCATGCAGAAGGCCCATAGGAAGATAGGTTCCAGGTACTCTATGGGCACATATTAATTCAAAACCAGAGCTCATGGACTCCATCAATGTATTGGGTATTTTCTTTCTCCCTTATCAGTCTGACAATGCAATTAGTAGGGAATGAAGATATTTTATTTTGCTTGTACACAAACATAGAGAGGCGACTCATGCCTCTGCTTCTATAGGATCACCAAATTCCTACGGAAATGTCACTGTGATATTCTCAGTAGACATATACCCTGATAGATGTGGTATCCCCACTGAGTATATGGCTCAGTTAGTTCTTACTGGTCAACACTGAGGGGAACAATCACTATGAAGAGAGGGCCCACCTTCTTCAATACTGTCAAAACTAATCTTGGTGCTGGTGCTGACTAACTACAATTAACAGACAGGTAAGCCCCCAAATTTTGAGAGTGACCTCTCCCTTACTACAATCCATTGATCCTGCCTCCATCTCAATCTCAATAGCCATCATCTTAGGAAGCAACTCTTACAGAGGAAGAATCAGCCACCCATACCAAATATTATCTATGGAGTAGGCAAGTCAACTTACCTCCAAGCAAAAAGGTGTCTTGAAAGGAGGTGGTAAGTGCTACAGAAGTCAAATCATCACCACTATTGATGCAAGCTGACAGTAGTCAGTGAGGGTTAGTAATAGGAAAGAGGACCCTTATTCTCTAAAATCTTGAATCTCTCACTAGTTAGCACCGGTTAAACATTAACTGCAAAAACTCTAGTTTCAGCATTAATCAAACATGAATTGCAGACTGATCAATTATACTGGATCTGTAATATTCTATATTGGGCATCAGCTTTGTGCCTAATTTGTTTTGTTAATTACTTATATTGTTCTTAGAACTTTAAGACATAATTATTACTTATAGTGGTCCTCCAATGTACAGCATCCCCTCCCCTGCCATATTCTCATTCTAGAAGGGCAGTCCCAGGTTGACAAATGAAAACAAGGTGGACAATGGGGGAATATGGAACCTGTGCACTGGGGACTCTGGCATTCCAGAAGAATCCCTCAAACTTGTGTATGCTCTTTATTCCTCATGCTGACAAATGCCAAAACACAACTCTACATGAATCTGGCCATGTCCACATTCCAGGGTTTTTAGGAGAGGTGATGATTTCTTTGGAATGTGTGATGATAAGTTCCCAGACCCCAATAAATATGCCAATCCTGATCCACAGAGTGAGGAAGTTGCTATTCTACAGTGGAAGATACCACTTTACAGCTGGAGCTGCTACTCCATACTTAAAGCTGCCACTTGGAAGATGAGGAGCTGCTATTCTATCAGCTCCAAAGAGGCTACTCTATTAGCCTCTGGGCTTATCCATCAGCTCTAGGGCTACCTGATTAGCCCCCAGACTATTCTACTAGTTATTAGGCTATTATAACACCAAAAACCACTTCTACTTCAAATAAAATTCTTTTCTTCTGGATTAAATGGAGTTTGAGTCTCCCACTTATGGGAGACCTTGCTACAAACTTTCTCCCACAACACTATCTCTACCATAACTTTCCCTCAGACTACCATGGAGATAGGTCAGGACCCTGAACCAAAGGTCCTTGGTAACAGTAGTGTTTCTAACTCAACCCCTATAGCTATCATCTGGGGAAACAACCCTAGGGCAGCCCCTTCTAAGGGTCCTTTAACCACAGCTATTGACTTTGAAATGAAAGTTCTTTTCACCAAAGTTCTTGGCATTGTCAAATGTCTAAGCACCATTAGAAAGTAATATGATTTTATGAGAAGAAATGAGATTAAAGAAGAGGCTTTTGCCACTGATCCTAAGAACCTTGGGATCAAGGCAGAAAAGTGGCTCAATGGATAGGAAGCCAGATCTAAGGAAGGAAGGTCCTGGTTTCAAATCTGAATTCATATACTTCCTCATTGAGTGAACCTGGGCAGCAAATCACTTAACCCCCCATTACTTAGCACTTACAGCTTTTCTATACATACTCAGAATTGCTCCTAAGATGGAAGGAAAGGTTGTTTGTTTTTTTTAAGAATGCTGGGATTTTCCCATCTGATTTGCAGCTGAAACCTGTGTGTATTATCTTTCCCACCAGAATTTGAACTTCTTAATAGTGGAGACTATCTTTTATGTTTTATATACATTTTATATATCCCTTGTGGCCAACATAGTGCTTTGCATTTAAAAATGTTTAATAAATACATTTTCATTCACTCATTAATTAATTCATTAATTCATTCTCAACATGGAATTGCTTTATTCATTCATGATGGCTGTTGGATGCTCTAATTTTTCATAGATTGGGCTGGGCATTGCTCCATTCTGGGCATAGTTTCTTCAGGACCAACTATTAACCATTTCAAATCCAGTCTTCTGTAGCAGAAGTATCAAACATAGGGCCTTCAAAACTCCCAAATACATTACAAACCATATTAAAATATAATTGGGAAATATTTAACAAAATAAATAAAAATACAGATAAAGCATAGATTTATTACTATGTGATTTTCTAAGGCAACATGGAGACTACAGGGATCATTGTATATGGTTTAATGTTTTAATTTAAAGAGCATTTTTTTTATTTAAAAAGAGAATAGTCATTAGAATCTGTCCTAAATAATGGCAAGCTGACAGCTCCATAGTCATAGCTGCCATGCTTAGCTAACAGAAGCCAAGCAGAATACTCTAAGTTAAGATGAATTTTTTTCTTTTCATCCCCTAAGTCTGAAGAGAAATCTTGACCTCTTGTTTCAGGAAACTATCTCACACATACTTAGAAATGCTCGAGAGATTTTCAAGTTTAGCTCAGAAATAAATGGGTGAGAGAACAAAATATAATATAATGAGGCAAGGGTAGTTCTGCACCACCTAGGACCATATTATTGACTTTATTATAAATATTTTAGAGTTGTAGGCCTAGAGATGGAGTGGGATCTGTCATTTGAAAAAAATAGAAAAGAGAAAAGGTTTTTTTAAATAATTATTTCAGTGTTATATCCCAGCTAGCACCAAAACAAACAAAAAACACATCAATGTCTCTCCTTGTAGAAGTGGTAGAAAGGTGATTCTATCTTCCTTGATTATTGCCTTTATCTCCTCAAAGTACAAACACCCCAGATTACAATGAAAATAATGGTTTCTCTTTGAGAAAATCAACCAAGTAGCAATAATTAATGCTGTTGGTTATTATAGAGTAGAAACAGCTCTCCAGGATCCTTATTTATCTTCCTTTCATGAGTTAGTTGGCCATTTCTAAGTTTATCCCTTTCATAATTGCCCTTGACAAAATTTGGACAAAGAAAAAACTAGTATTTTACATGTTAATGTACTTCAAACTATTGAGGCTATATATCAGAAAACAGAGTTATAGCATATAGAGAATATACGCCATCATTCTACATGAGAGATACAGGTGCTCTTTCCCAAGCACAGAAGTAGTTGAAGGTCTTAGCAAAGACCAAGCTTCACTAAATATATATTCCTTTGTATGACAGTTACCACTCTCCATATTTAAACTCTTCAAGTCTCATGGCAGAGGGAGAATGCAATAAACATTTTACTACTATTTAAGATCATATTAAGGGTGTTTCCAAGCTGACTTTGTCCTAGGTAGTACTCTGGGCTGGCATACTAACTACAAGTTGTTAAAATATGAACTATGGCTTACTCTGAGCAATCAGTTTTTCATTCTCATTTTCATTTTATTTTCAAGATGCCCCCTGGCCCTCAATATAAGATTTAGGTGCCCAAGAGCTGAGCAATGCCTGGGAAACCTATCCCTAGTCTGTAATTGCCCTTTTTGCCAACATTAAAATGTATGGTCATAGCCATAAAAAAGAGATGCACTCGTCAGGTAGGCTCAATTTTGACTACAACAATCTGGCTTTCTCATAACTTTCAGGAGAAGATGCAAGTTTTCTGGGTTTGTTTCTTCTCTTATTTTTTGCCGAATGTCATAGCAGCATAGTGTTACAGAAATCATCAGACTCAGTTTCTCCAGCTCCATCACGCACCTATTTAACTTCTCTTTCTATCCTAGAATTGTTATTTTATTGTACTATATTTAGCTTATATGTAGCTACTTTACATTGCTACTATACATAGCTCATGTTGTTTTCCCTTTGCCTTTTCCTCCAATGAATATAAGAAAAGATCTTCTCTCCCAACATAAATGACACTTTTGAGGGAATAAATGATTGCTTAATGTTTGCACTGTTCCCTCCTTAGATGCTTTCCCCTTTTTCAGCATTCATAATTGGAAAAAATAATAGAAAATGTATTTTACTAGACTTTTACAAAAGATTTCAATGGGATAGATCAGCAACTATTCCATAAATTATCTTTTTAAACACATATCTATATATGTTTACTAATTACATGCAATAACAAATTCACACACAAGTTTTCCTAAGTTATATGATTAAACTTATCTCCTCTCTCTTCCCTTCCCACTCCCTATGCTGGTAGGTTATTTGATCTGGGTTATACATGTGTTATCATGTAAAACATATTTCCATATTCTTCATCTTTATAAGTAATCTTATAAAACCAAAACCCCAAAACACAATCCCAAATAAACAATTGAAAAATCATATGCTTTCTAACTTCATCACTTCTTTCTCTGGAGATGGATGGCATTCTTTGTCACAAATCACTCAGAAATGTCCTGTATCACATAAGTTATTCTTTTAAAGAATTACCTGGGACACTGGGAAATCAAATGACTTGCCTAACATATAAAATATGTTAAGACAAGATTTGAACTCAGGTCTTCTTGTCTCCAAAGCAAGTTCCATATTCAATACACCACATTGCCTTGAACAGTCCTGCCAAAAATGCTTAAAAAGAATGATTCATCAATACTTAAGAGATCATTAGGGGAAAACTATAATGTTTGATTAGCCCCTGAACAAGTAGAGAATGGCCCTTACATCAAAGTTACTGCCCCCCCCCCATGTGTCAGAAGGAAATAGACATTAGGATCTAAGGTCCCTAGGTTGAAAAAAGGAACTGGTAACAGTGATTCTCAAGGTATGGGGACAATAGGAACCCTGTTTCTATGGCAAGCTTGTATGTGGTCAGAGGTTGGCAGGTGTGTTGCAGAAAAGAATCTCAGAAATAAGTACCTAGTTTAGCATTGCATCAACTGGAATTGTCACTCAATGAAACCTGAATCCTCTATGAGTTAGGAAGATTTAATCCTGTTGACATTTCCTCGGTAGTGTTAAAAAATATAGGAGAGCAGAGCACAAAGGCAGCAGCTTTGTAGTACTAGATAACATAACGGGCTATGCCCCCCTCACCCTGACAGGCTCTGCTGGACTGAGTCTGCCAAGATACCTCCTTTAACAGTTGCCCAAGCCAAGTAGCCAAGGAGTTGGGAGTGTGTTGACAACTCCTCTAGCCTCTTGACTTGGGGTTGGATTTGTTGTTGGTACAGGCTGGTATTAATGTTAGATGGATAACACTGAAATTCTGACTACATGAAATAAGGTTCCCCTTCCTAATAGCTTTGGATATTCACTAATTAGGAAAGGTACTCCGATCTTTAGTTTAACTTAGTAACAAGGTTTATTTCTCACTTAACAAGGGGTCAGGAACAAGGAATGGGCCAAAAGGTTTAGGGATGCTAAATCTAAGCTAGTTTAAAGTAAGTGATCAGAAATTGTAGATGCTGCTAGATCAATGATAGGCTGGAGCTTCTTCATCCTCTCACTAACCCTGCCTTGACCTGGCAAGAGCCAAACCAAAGGATAGAGAAGGTTATTGATGTTCTTCTTAGATGGTTGTAATATTGTTCTCTCTCAGCTCTATTGACAGCAGGGATGACAACTCTCTAGGTCTTTCAGGCAAGGAAGCTAGATTGCAGGTACAAAGGCCTACCCACCCTCTTGAACCTCCCTCCACCCAAGAATGCTCCAGAATGAGCTGAGCTGTTCTGTGCATGATAGGTATTTATAGGGTTGGCTCCAACTGCCTTTTGGCCTTGGCTCATGCCACCTGGGTGCATGCCAAGGTCTTTGACCAACTATCCTGTCACTCGAGATGATTTCCATTTTGTCCCAGAAATTCCTTATAAAAGTAGGAAGGGCCATAACTGGGGTAACTCACATAGGTCAGGCACTCATGTGGAAGTCAGAAGAAACATTTCAAAGATACTACTCTCAGAAGGACTTTTGTATCAATATTAAGACATGGAAGACATTGGCACAGGATCCCCCAGCATGGTATGCCCACATCAAAGAAGGAATTGTGCTCTGTGAACAAAACAGAATTTCAATAGCTCAAAAGAAGCATGAGATGCACAAATTTAAAGACTTCTCCACCCCAAATTTTCATATAGTTTCTTTGTTCCTGACCTGTGGTAGAGCTTTCTCATATTTGTTTGATCAGTCACAGTTGGACACACCGTACATTGACTCAAACAATGTGATGTCATCTCAGTCCTCTTCCAGTATGAAAGATTAAAACAAATGGGATATAATCATGACTAATATTACCAGTTGAGAACAAGAGTCCCATATATTTGGAATTATAAATCAAAAATTTTTCCTACATGGAAACCAATTTGCTTCTAGAAAGCTTTCAATTTGATTTGCAATGGTTCTGTTTTGTTTTCCTCCACATTTAAATCAATTGTTCTTTCTTTAATTTGGCAAACTATGTGTTAGCAAAGGGAATTGGTGTCAACATTCTGAGTAGTAACTATTTGTGATGTTTCAAAGACATGAGGAATCGTCCAAAGTTGACCCATGTGTATATGGATAATTTTGACACAGGAGGTTGAGTACAAAGCAAGTATTTCTTTGGAGATCAGAATAAAAGGAAAAATCCTAACTAATGCTTCTTTGATTTTTATTTTTCAACAAGAATATGATTTATAAACAGATATAGATAGCATATGATTCCCATATATGTTGGAGATAGGAAATTGAATTAGCTTTGAGGTATCTCTCTACTTAGCTCTAAAATGGTTCAAAAGTAAAAGAAAGTATTCTGGATTTAATATAGCCTGAGACTTCTTTAGTCAGAAGATAGGTACTTAAGCAAAGAAACAGAGATCTTTTACCTTCCCTACCTCCTGGGTATTTACATAATTGTTGCTAGGGATATTTGAAGACAGTCATCAAAGATCTGACCCAGGTAATGATTAAAATCACAAGGAAACATCTTCCAAAAAAGTTAAATATAGGATTTAATTAGTTTGTGGAAGGAGTTAAGAGGAAAGATTTTCTTTAAGATCTAGTTTAAGATATTTTCCTCCTTTTCCCTACATTGCATCCATCTCCTTTCTAAAGCAGAGCAGAAATAGATGAGCTTCTTTTAGAAACTGAAAAGAGTGCTGGATTTGGAGTCATAAGAGACATGGGTTCATATCACATCTCTGACTCTCACTATTTGACCTTGGGCAAGTCATTCAGTCTTTCTAATAATCCGTTTTCACCAAGCCTCAGTTTCCTCATCACTTATCTAGCTACCTTAGCAAAAGAAGCAAGGAAAGAAGGAAAAGAAATGTTGATTAAATGCCTACTGTGTACTAGGCACAGTCATTAGTGTTCTACAATTATTTTCTCAGCAAAATCTTACACAATAATTCTGGTGGCAGGTGCTATTATTTTCCAAGTTGACAGTTAAGGAAACTGAAGCAGAGTTTGCTCATGTCATGACTTGCCTAGGGTCATATAGCTAGTAACAGTCTAAAGTCTGATTTGAACTCAGTTCTTCCTCACTTCAGTCTGTCACTCTATCCCCCGGGCCACTTAGCTACCTTTGGTGAGGCTCACCTGTTATAAGGCTCAAATGAAAATGAAGCAATGTAGATGTAACAAGTTTGCATAAATAAAGTATTTTGTAAACTTTAAAATGTTGTCTGTTTTAGCTCTGAATATATAATCTATTGTCCTATGTCCTGTTTGGCAAACCTATGGCAAGCATAACAGAGGGAAATGCTCCCTTTCCCCTCTGCCCAGCAGTCCAATGGAAGCATGTCATCCCTCCCCTGTCTGGAGTGAAGGGGTGGCTCACATGAGGTATGAGGGTGCAGTCTGGGCACTCATTCTCTAAAAGGTTTGTCATCACTGTTCTGTGTGCTTTGAGGACTAAATAATGAATCTTTCTTAGGTTTGAAATAAGAAACTGAGCAACCACAAATTTGACCTCCATCACCTAACCCTTACTGCTCTTCTACCTTGGAGCCAATACATTACTGATTCTAAGATAGAAGATAAATGTTTAAGAAACAAATAAACACTTATTTACTTAGCACCAAAAAGTATAAGGTGAAATTTATAGCTATATTTCTTCTTTCTGTCCTTTTTCTAAAACAAACTAAATCTTTTCTTTTTTTTAACAAAATGCTCTCAGGAAGTTGGTTGACTGATTATAAATATATATTCAGACTCTAGTCTAGATGAACAGGGTAAAACCTTAGGCTCCTCATTCTTAGAACAGCTTTGACACCTCAAGTGAAGAGAAGTGGATGTCAATAAACCCTCATAAAATAACTTCAGGCTTTAAAGAAACTTCTCTCAGAGTCAAATTTATGCTGGCAGCCACTGTATGGAGATTCTGTTTTACTCACCTCAGTGAAGTCATTAAAAACAGTGTGGGTGTCTTGATTCCTTTCCAAAGGCCAGAAACAAAAAAAAGACTCTGGTTATCATCAAGGGTTTAGATTCTGGCCCAACTTTCCCCGTAATTTTTTAAATGAGGAGACTGAGATTGAGAAAGTTCAAGGTCAGCATTAGGCCTAAGAATCCAAACCAGTTCTCTTGATTCCATTTAGTCCAGTCTCTTTACACTCCCATAAAACTTCTTACACCTTTGAGCCTAAGAAATATAATCCTGTTAGATGTTAAGCTGCATAAAAACAAAGACATTTCTAATCTAATAGTTTATCTCCTAACTCCAGTCTTCTCTACAAGCTTGAAATCTAAATTTGTTAAATTGAATTTAATCAAATTTTTTTATTAAAAAAAATTTTTTGTTGATACTTCTTTTTATATTGACTTCATTTCCAAAAATATGACTCCCACTGATTCCAGCCCTTGAAAGAAAGAAAAAAAAAGGAAGGGGAAGGAGAGAAAACAGTTCATGCTAAATATATTTCTTTGGAGTATAAATTTTCTCAAAATAATTCAAGATCTAAGTATTTTCCCAGTATTCAAAAACATTCTACTTATGAATTAATTTGTAATGGCAAATTATGATTTATTGGATAGAAAGCCAGGAAGATTTGGCTTCAAGTTCTATCTCTATCATGTACTGGTTGTGTGACCTTGGGTGATTTTTCTAATTTCTCAGCTCTCTAGGAAAGACAGCTAATACTGTAACCTGCAAATAAAATAACTGAATTAATAGAGGGAACTCCTCATAGCAGTGAAATAATAGGACCAGGTCCTGTATCCTGTCCTACAGGAGTCTATGTGGTTGCTTCCAGGCAGCCCTCATTAGTTCCTGTAATTGGCTGCAAAACCTCACAAGTTTTTGCATCTATTCAGAACACAAAGGGGGAAATTCCACTTCTGAACTCTTCCATGTTTGGTTTGCCCATGTTGGGGTCCAGGAAGTTTATTCCAACTCTGAAAAATATTTGCTATGTACAAAATCAGCTCACTGTGAGGCAATCCTAGACAGGCTGTTCCCACCACTACTAGCATCAACACTACCAATCATCATTAGATCTGATTTAGCTGTCATGAAATGCCCTGAGAGTTCCAAGTTAGATATTAAAACAATATTAGTTTCAGGAATGAGGGGAAAGTGGGAAGCTGCCATCTTATTTCTTGTCTATGCATCATTTTCTATTCAAAGATAAAAACTTGTGTTTTGACTAGTGTCCCTTTAACTAGAAAAGGTGCTGGCGGATGGGATTGGGAAATGAGACAGCTGAGAATGACAGACGTGAAAATAGCTAGCTGGAAGCAAGAGAGTATCCTGAGCTTATATTTGGAACTGGCTGCTCCAAAAGTACCTACTTAAGGTTGTCACCCAATCAGACAGATGTGGTTTGGCATCAAGCCCACAAAAGTAACAGAAGGAGTGTAACATTTGAAAAATATGATACATGATGCTAGATTCTATTGAAAGGACTCTTCTACTGGTTTCCTAAAGAATACTGAATTGTTGGTTAAGTCATGTCCAGCTCTCCGAGACTCCATTTGGGGTTTTCTTGGCAAAGATACTGGAATGGTTTGCCATTTTATTCTCTAGCTCATTTTATAAGTGGGGAACTAAGGTAAACAGGGTTTTACATGCTTACACAGGACAACAGCCAGTAAATGTCTGAAGCTGGAATAATGCTCATGAAAATGAATCTTTCTGATGCCAAACCCAGTGTTCTATCCACTATGGCACCTAAGCTACCCAAAGAAAACTGGATTAAGTAATATTTTTTTCTATTTTCTGGATAACAAAAATAAGAGATAACAAATGGACAGTCTGACTTTGTGCAAATAGCCATGAAATACTAAAATACATCGAGGTTGTACAGACTTTAACAAAGATTTATGGAAGGACATAGCTAAGAATTGAAAAAAAAAGAGAAAACCAGACAACTTCCAATCTTCATTACAGGAGATGGTGCCCATACTGAAGAGACTCTAGAGAATTTAATTAAATTCAACAAGATTTTGACCTGGAATTGAATATAAAGCACAAATAAGTCCAAAGAAATCCATGGGGGAAAAATTAGGATATAAGCCCATTGCCACAGATTAACAACAATCACTTTCATGTGAGATGTGGCATAAAAGCAATTGCAAGGAAATATATGACAGGAAAAAGAGGTAGGTCAGCAATGTAATGAAAAGTAAAAAACATCGACGTACATATTGAATTTTAAAAGGGAGACCTATAGGATTTGCATAAAAACAATGACAACAACTAATAATAATTAAGACTTGCTATATGCCAAGTACTGTGTTAAGTTCTTCAAGAACTTCAAGTTCTACCTTTCACAGACTATATCTGTGTGACCTTAGACACTTAACTATGTCCTTGTCTCTCCTGCTTCTATTCTCTTTATTGAAAAAAAAAAAAAGATTAACTGACTTAATTCAAGATTTATGTTACCAATTAAGCTTGTTTAATAATATTTTATAATAAAAGTAAATGATTTGGACAATAACTCCATAATAATTTCAATAATGTATCATTAATTTTTAGTAACTCTAGCCTTTATCAGTATTCTTTTTCCATTCATTCTTATTTCCCTTTTTCTTTTATTTGCCCCAAATTAGTATTATTATTCTAAGTTTCTGATCCTACTTCTTTGGCTTTGCCTTATTTTATGAAGGTATTTGTGGCTTTCTTTTTATTTCTTAAACTTGTTTATCTTAAATGAATTATATCCACAATGTTTATCAATTTGTTCTTTCTCCTAGTGTTAATCATATAGGTCATTTAGAGGTTTTACAAAATACATACATATAATTATACATAATACTGATATGAAAATTTCTTAATAATTAGTATATTTTGTTATTTTTGACAATACTTTTAGGATATACTCCCAACAATGGAAATATTATTCTCCAAAACCATGTATAAATCATGGGTATGCCAGTATACTCACTGACCCACTAGGAATGCCTTCGTGCACCTTGTTCTTTCTATCATTTCTCACTGAGATTTCTTCCATGGGTATATATTCTGTCCTCTGAAACTTTTCTTAATGCTAAATTTGTAAAATAAAATCTTAGTTGATAATTTTGTGTTAACAGCTTCTAAATTTTCCCCATATTTTTCTTCTTCTCTCCCAGAGATCTGTATCTTATTAAAAAAAATTCCCCCCCACCCCGAAGAGCTGGTTATTAAACATTTACCACCACAACCCTTCATGGTTCAGAAATAAAAGTAAGAAAAGGAAATTAGATCAGAAAGGAAAAATATCTTTAGTTCTGTTCTAGATCATAGAAAATATTTTCCTTTCTGATCTAATTTTCTCTGATAAAGTTTCTCTTATATCCAAGCTTCAAAAGGAATTGATTCAAATTTATGAGTGTAAGAGTTACTCCTCCAGCAAAGGGTCAAATAGTATAAATAAAATTCAAAGTGATAGTATCATCCAAGATATCAGCAAGCATTGGAAAAAAACACCCCAAATCACTAATGATCATAGGAATGCAAATTAAAGCATCTCTGAGATTCATCCTCACATATATAAGAGGAGGAAAAATGAAAGAAGAAAATGACAAATGTTGGAGGAATTGAAGAAAAACAGAAACATGAATGTACTGTTTGTGGACCCATTAGTTGGTATAGCTATCTGGGAATGCATATGTTAAACTGTGAAAACTTTGGGTCAGTTACCTTACTACTAGGCCTATAATCCAAAATGAACCAAGAATGAAGAATTGGATTTATATGAATCCTTTAAAAAAGAAAACCATTTATTGAAGTAATTTTAAGAGGCACTGAGATGGCACAATGGTTAGAGAGCAGAAATTGGAGTTTGGGAGACCTTAGTTCAAATCGTGTGTCAGATATTTACTAGTGAGACACTTGAAGGATCACCTCTCTTAGCCTCAGTTTCTTCATATTAGCAACATTACAGCAACATATCATAAGGATCATATACTATGACCAGGTAAGTTTTATTCCAGGAATGCAGAGATGGTCCAATATTAGGAAAACTATAAAAATATTTGACCATATCAATAACAAAACCAACAAAAAAAAACCATATGATTATTCAACAGATACAGAAAAAACTTTTGATGAAATACAATACCCATTCCTATTAAAAACATTATATGTAATGGGGATAAACTAGAAGCTTCTCAATAAGATAAAGAGTGAAATGAAGATGACAATTGTCACCACTACTGTTCAATATTGTACTAGAAATGCTACCTTTATCAATAAGAGAGGAACAAATTAGAGTAATTAGTATAGGCAACAAGGAAATAAATCCATCATTCTTTGTAGATGATGTGTTGATATACCTAGAAAATCCTAAAGAATCCACCAAAACAAATTAATCAAAACATTGAATAGCTTAGCAAAATATTGAATATAAAATGAACCTACAAAAATCATCAGTATTTCTCTATACTATCAATAAAGCCCAAAAGCAAGAGATAGAAAAAGGAAATACCATTTGAAATAACAGTAGACAATATAAAATACCTAGGAATTTACCTGCCAAGACAAATTCAGGAACATATGATCACAACTATAAAATACTTTTCACACAAATAAAGTCAGATCTAAATAATTGGAAAAATATTCATTGCTCATGGGTAAGCCAAGCCAATCTAATAAAATGAAAATTACTTAATACCATGCCAATCAAACTACCCAAAAATTATTCTGTAGAGCTAAAAAAAAATAACAAAATTGATCTGGAAAAACAAAAGACCTAGAATATAAAGGGAACTCATGGAAAAAAAATATGAAGGAAGGTGGCTTAACTGAATATGATCTCAAACTACATTATAAAGTAGCACCCATCAAAACAATCTAATACTGGCTAATAAATAGAGTGGAGGACCAATGGAATAGACTAAGCACTCAATACACAATGATAAATGACCATAGTAATCCAGTGTTAGACAAATCCAAAGATCCAAGCTTCTGGAAGAACTCACTATTCAACAAAAACTGCTGGTAAAATGAAAACAATATGACAGAAATAGACATAGACCAACATCTTATTCCATACTCTAAGGTAAAGTCAAAATGGATACCTGATTTGGAAATAAGTGGTGATAACATAAACAAATTGGGGAAGCACAAAGTTGTTTACCTGTTAGACCTATGAAAAAGGGAAGAATTTAGGTCAAAACATCACATAGAGTACACAATGAGATGTAAAATAGATAACCTTGACTACATTAAATTAAAATGTTTCTATACAAACAAAAGTAATGCAACCAAGATTAAGAGGCAAACTACAAATGGAAGGAGGGGGAATCTTTATAAAAATTATTGCTGACAAAAGCTTCATTTCTCAAATATATAGAGAACTGAGTTAAGTCTAGAAGAATACAAAGAATTTCCCAATTGACAAATAATTGAAAGATATAAACAGGCAATTCTCAGATGAATAAAATAAAACTATATTTATAAAACTACATGAAAAAATGCTTCAAATCACTATTGATTAGAGAAATGCAAATCAAAGCAACTCTGAGGTACCATCTCATACACATCAGACTGGCTAACGTGACAAAAAAATAATAAATTCTGGAGGGAATTTGGAAAAATTGGGACACTGATACTATGTTGATGAGCTATGAACTGACACAACCATTCTGGAGAACAATATGGAACCATGTCCAAAGGGTCATAAAACTATGCATACTGTTTGATCCTGCAATACTACTACTAGGTCTATATCCCAAAGAGATTAAAGGTAGAGGGAAAGAATCTACCTGTACAAAAATACTTATAGCAGCTCTTTTTTTGTGGTGGAAAGGAACTGGAAAACAAAGAAATATCCATCAATTGGTGAATGACTCGACAAGTTATAATATATGCTCATAATGCTTATTACTGTGCCACAAGAAGTGATAAATAAGATGATCCCTAAAGTACCTGGAAAGACTCAGTTATGTAAAGTGAAGAGAGTAGAACAAGAAGAATGTTGTATGCAAAGATAACAAAAATGTATGATGATCAATTGTGAATGACTTAGCTATTATTAACAAGACAGGGATCCAGGACAATTTTAAGAGACTCATGACCAAAAAAAAATGCTTATCCACTCCCAAAAGGAACAAACGGAGTCTGAATACAAATTGAAACATACCATTATTTAACTTTATTTCCTCCATGATTTTTTCTCTAAACAATATATGTCTTCTTTCACAATATGATGAACACCGAAATATGTATTATATAATATAGGTACAACCTATATTACATTACCTACCTTCTTGGGGAAGAGGGGAGAGAAAAACAGATCATTGGTTGCAAAATATCAGAAAACAAATATTAAGAAATTTTATTGACATGTAATTTGAAAATATTTTTTAATTTTTAAAAGAAATGATGAGATGGACAATTACAGAGGGAGACATCTATATTTAGATAGAAGTGAGTAGAAGCAGAACAATGAGTACAATGACCACGTTATTGTAAGGAAAAACAACTTTAAAAGGTTCGAATTTTGATCACTACAATGATAAGCCATTAATCTAAAGAACTGAAGATGAAATATACCATCCACCTCCTGGCAGAGAAGCAATGCCTTCTTCTAATGAAGAACATGACATACACTTTTGGATATGGCCAAAGTCCAAAATTTGACTTGCAGAACTATGAATATTTATGAGTGTTAAATTTTTATTTTTAAAAATAATATTAAATTAAGTGACAAGGAAAGATTATAAATGTTTATAAATTTTTTAATTGTCTTAAGATCATTTCTTTCACATTTGTAGGAAACCTTATACTAGGTTTTGTGCATTCTTCCCTGCCCTCAATGAAACTGAAGAAGACTTTCCTGTGGTGGTTAAGAAAATTTCCCAGGTTCTCAGAAGATAGCATGGACCATGATAATAATTTTCTTTTTAACATGTTAAATTGGAAATTACTTATGTCAGTGCTTCTTTTTTCCCTTTTCTTATATGTTCATCCCAAATTTTTATAAATGTCTTTAATTTAGGAACATATAAATTATTTTCTTTCCTATGATGCTTATTAAACAGTATTTCATTTGGAAAGTTCAGTAAGTCCCCTCACTTTATTATTTCTATTTATGACACTGTCTCCTGAACCCAATACAAAACCATCTCACTTCTCACTTACCTCTGTTGAACCCTATGATGATGGGAAAAAATCAGTAGCATGATATTACTAAAAAAATAAAAAGCAAATGTGTATGCAATTTATAATAGATGTCATGTTTTGCTTAAATATAAGTTGAGGATTTATAATGATGGATGGTTTTAGAATTTTGACAATCATTAGCTTCCCAATAATAATACAAAAATATAACTAACAAGCAAAAGATTGTTTTTTGTTTCAACTAATTTTCTAAAATTACTGGAACAAATATATAATAGTCCTAAAAGAGACTAAAGATCATCGTTTTTAAAAATCCTAAAAATCCTGACAATATTCTAATATTTGTTGGACACATTTTTAAGATATCAAACTAGATTGCCACATAGAGTGACTATTGTTAGATTTGTATTAGGCACTTTCAAAGCAGGGTACACATAGATGATTGCCAGAAAAACATTCAAATTAGAGACAAAATGCAGATGAGTTCAAATTACATGATAATTTACATTTGGTTCAATGTTATATGGTAACTCTGCACTGATGTTTTAATTGGTTTGTTGTTTTGTTTGTTTTTTCAATCTTTCCCAAGGGTTGAAATACTTTAAAATATTTTTTGATCTCGTCTTCTTAAGTTGAAATCTTAAAAACAAATAAGCTGTTGAGAAAAGTAATTTTTGGATTTTACTTCTATGGATCCCAGTTGGTAGAGTGAGATTTTAACAGTCTGGAAAATTCTGCATCCATTCAATAGCATGTAATGTTTTATTTATTAACAAATAAACCAAAGCATTCCCTTTTCCCACTCCCCCCCAAACATCATGTAAGTAAAGGTAATAGGTGGTAGCTGGATCATATTTCATCTATCTATGAATTTTAGATAATTTCAAGACTAACGTTTTTACTATAGCAAACCAAAAAGTAGTCTTCTTACCATTTTTTTAATATTTCTCAGCTAACCTACCATAAATAATTAAGCACCTCTTTAGTATTCCCTTGGACTTTGGTGCCATATAGATGTAATCAATTAGTCATTCAATCAAAAACATCATTAAACACCACTGAAATATCAGGCACCATGCTGGGGTCTAAGGATACAAAATAAAAAGAGAAAGAAACAAGTCCTACTCCAAAAGAATGTTCATTCTTTTGTATTGGAAATCACACACTCAAATATAAACATTTCAACACAATCACAGGAGTTAAGCTTTTATATATACATGTGATGTTACAGAAGTGTCACAATGAAGGAAGTAGAATATTGATATGAATTAAATCCAAGTGCTGATGACAACAAATTAAAAATCCAGAATTACAATGACTCAAAAACCAGTCTATATTTCTTGTTTTTATTTAAAAAAGAAAATACCTTAGGAAGAAATGGAACAATAAAGCTTCAAAATTACTAACCCCAGGAATTTCATTTTTAGTATGTTGCATTTATAATCTTAATTTAATGATGTCATTTACTTTTCTCCTAATAACCATGCCCAAATAGTCACAGAAATATCAAATGTAGAGTATCTAACTTTTTCTATCAATGTTGGAAGTGAATCAATTTTGCTCATAAATAAGACCTATCATTGAAATTAAAAAAAAAACATCATTTGCTCTGATGACTTTCCACACAAAAATATTGTTGAAATGGGATGTTTTCTTTACCTTTTCATTGTTACCCATTGTATATGTGACAGGGAACTAAGTACATCTATAGTGGTCTCTCTAAAACTGTAGGCATTATGAAAAAAGTAATAGTTAAAACTTTTATATATTCTTATAAAAGATTTTCTAAGAAGTAAGAAGAGTCTAAATTCTCATTTCCACATTAAACATTATAGCCAATAGTTCAGTTTTCCTTTTTTTTTTTTTTTTGTAAAAAGCATCATTATACTACAGGATATATCATTGTATCTACATTATACAAAGAAGTTTGGAATCCTCATTTAGATGAACTAAATGTTTTAAAAGAATAAAATTCTTTTGGTAGATTGATGTGTTCCCATTACATTAAAAAATCCTTCTATATAACATACATGAGAAATGTCCATTCTGATCTTATTACAGTTCATGTAAAAGTCACTGCAGATTCCTTCCTCTTTCAGACAGTCTCTGGCTCTGAAAAGGAAGATGATAAGGAAAATGTCATTCTTTAGAATGCCCACTATATATATATATAATTTCCCTAGATTTTAGTAAAATAATTCTCAATGTTAAACTTGTAGGTAGATAGAAGTAATAGTGCAATTTAGGCAAATTTCGAGCTTATCGAATGACTATACTCCAAAGTAATCACTAGCATCAATATAAAGTAATCACTAGCATCAATTGAAGATCAATCAAAATAAAGCTAAAGCCTTTCTGTAATAATAAAATTTGTTTTTCATAAATTTATTTAGGAAATAAGTTAGGAGGGAGGTCTTTTGTGGAGTATCTGAAGGATCTATCCTTGGTTGATGGGATCATGGATGTAGGGCAGGAAAGAATTTCAGAATGAAACATCTTGTCCAACCTCTTTATTTTATGCATGAGGAACTGAGGCCCATAAGTTTAAGTGATATTTCCAAGGTCAAAAAGGTAATAAGTGACAAAGCCCAGATTAAATTTTAGGGTCTCTGAATATAAATCCAGAACATTTTCCAGTTATTTAACAACTTTCCCAATAACTTTGATAAAGATACAAATGTCATGTTTTTCAAAATTTTAAGTGGATGACAGATTGAGGATCTAGAAATATCAAAACATTCCTGAAGTCTGGGTTAATTTTAATAAGTATAAAATCAAAATATCAGAGAAGTTCAAAAAGTTAACATTATAGACATAAAATGGGGGAGTTTGGGATCGATGTGTCAGTTAATTTGAAAAAGAATTAAAACTTCTAATGGAATGTAAGTTCGATATGAGTCAACAATCCAATGTGGTTGCTCCAAAATTTAATCATATCTTAGAGAGCATATAAAAAGCAAAATGATCATAAAAGGAGAAGTAATGACTGTCCTGCACAGTACATCTGTAGTAATATAGCTAATTCTAGATGTCCCATTTAAGGACAATAAAAAGCTAGAGACTTTCCAGAGAAGGGTAACCAAGATGATGAGAGCCTTCAAAGCTTTGAAGGATATATATGAATATATATCACATATGTATGTATATGAAGGATATGAGGATCAGTTGAAATCATAATATGTTTAACATGGAGAAGGAGAAGAAAAGCCCTACTGGAGATGTATGTGATAACTGTCTTCAAGCTGTCCAAAGAAGCAATGTAGGTATTATATTTTAGTAGCCTTGGCAAAGTGTTTGAAGATTCAACGTATGGGTGATCTAAGATACTAGACATGTTTTGCTTGATGCCAGAGAGCAGAACTAGGAGCAACGTATACAATTTGCAGAGGGGGATAATTTAGACTTGAGGTAAGGAGAAACTGCCCTCCCCCCACAATAATCTATAAATTAGAGTCAATCAACAAGTGTATGCTTGTTTGAGCTTTGAGCTGCCTTGAGAAGTACTGGGGTCTGCTTTTTAATAACCAATAATAATAGCTAGCATCTATAGAATGCCTTAATTTTTGCAAAGTGGCTTACAAATATTTGATCCTCACAACCATTTTGATATGTAAATGCTGCTAATACTCTCACCTTGTAGATAAGGAAACTGAGGCAGATAGAGGCTGGATTACTTACCTAGAGTTATAGAAATGATAAGTAATGTGAGGCTAAATTTGAACTTAGATTTTCCTGATTCCAGGTTCTGTGCTCTATCCACTTTGCCATTTAGCTGTCTTACCAAGTCTTTCAGTAAAAATAGGTAACCATTTTTTGGGGATGATTTAGAGAAACTTCTTATAGAGGAAGAGGCTGGATTACATTTCTAAAGAGGGTTTCCATGTTGGGAGTTCCCTAAACTGATAAAATCACAGATCTGAATTCCCTTTCCCACAAAAGCACAAATCAAATCAAGTTAATGGGCAGATTTTTATATCTAATGGTGGGATTTTAGAAGTCTCAATCAATTGAAGATCAATCAAAATAAAGCTAAAGCCTTTCTGTAATAATAAAATTTGTTTTTCATAAATTTATTTAGGAAACTTGTCAAGAGGTCGAATTTTAGTGATGCAAAATTGCAATCTTGCTCAACTGCCAGCAGAGGGAGACCATCTTGCAATTTACAGGAGATTGAGGCCAAAACTGAAAATTTTCCATTTATGAATCCAAAATTTGACATCCAGTCACTGTTTCTTCTCTGAACACAATCCTTATGTTCTCACACAGAAAGAAAAAAAAATATAACATCCTAGGATGGAGCCTATATTTAAATTTTGAATTAATATCTCTGAGAGTAAGCACCACTTCTTCCTTTCTGATCTAAACTTTAGAGTTGTCTTTGTGGGTTTCAAATAAAATTAAATAGTGTAACAAGTGGATCTGGGAAATGTATAAAAACTACATTTCCCGTGATCCAACATGGTCCAACTGATTTCCGTTTCCGACGTCTTGACGCAGGGGAGAGCTTAAATCTCGTGGGTTAGGAGGGAGTGGCTCTCTTTTGCCAGCAAGCTCTTTTTTGGCGAGTAGGGCTTGGCTAGGAGGCAGTATGGAGGTGGCAGTTTTGAATGCTTACAAGCGCGTGGTCTAATGATTTTATCTATCAACATGGCTTTAATTAAAATACTAATTTATATATTTATACTAGCATCTATCATTTTTCATATTAACAAATATGGCAACCAGAAGTTTGGAAATAGAATTTTCAATTTTCTAGATAGCCTAAGAGGAAAAAGCCATGCGGCTCTGGGACCCAGAGTCTCAGAAGCGAATCTTCCAGATAGCCTAACGATAGCCATGCCTGCTTTTTGGCCATCTGGCTCAGCTCTTTTGAGCACTTTTTTAAAAAAGGAAAGTGACTTTCCTTGCCATGCTTTTGCTAAATGCAAGAGCACGTTTTTGCCTCCAGTGGGACTCAGCCGGCCAGTCCAGCCCAAGCCACCTTGGGAGGGAGGTCAGGCCAGCCAATTCGGGCTTTTGGCTTTAAACTAAAATGCCGGAGCCCAGCCAATGTGCTGCTGCTGCTGCTGCTGCTGCTGCTGCTGCTGCTGCTGATCCTGACCACTTCCAGCCTTCAACCCCGAGCCCCAGAACCTGAGATTTCCGGGAAGGAACCCAGACCTGCCGCCTTTGCTGAGATCGAGACCTCCAGAGACTGCTTCAGCTCTGACGCAAACCATTTGGGTATATTCCCCTTTCTCTCTACTTTCTTATAGGAGACATTCTAGCCTTCCACGTGTTTCTCTAAAGACCTAATTAGGCAACAACCCACACAGACTCTACACGTGGGTAGTTTTCCTGAGCTTTTCTCTAACCCCAAGCCCACGTGGACCTAGCATCTGAACCTCTCAGGCGCTTGGCCTATTCAAACTTTTGCGATTATTAAAAAAAACTGAATTTAGGGGAAGCCTATTCACCCCATACCTGCTCAGAACTTTGAACTGATAGCAAAGACTGGTGATAAAAAAGAAAAAAACAAACCCTTAAACTCAGCAGAACTCAATCAAAAGAACCTTAAATTGAAATCAGGGGTGAACTTTTAAAACCTCGGAACTGAATGAGCTTTAATTCTGTTTTAAAAAGGCTGTATCTTACTGTATATTGTTAATTAGTTTTGTAAATTAATCTTGCTTATATCGTTGATTTTCCTGTTGCACTGAATCATTTTACACTAATGAAGTTTCTGCTTATGATGTTATTATATTTCCTAATTTACTTAAAGCTTACTGTATGAGAAACAATGTGGTTATATGTATCACCTATGAACATCTTATAGAGCACATGTCTTTAAAATTTATTCTGTCTTGGTAATTGCAAAGAACCTTGAAAGTTTCCATGCTTTAAATATTACCTTGTAATTTTACAAGAGATCTTTTTTAACTTTTACTTTAAATCCTTAAGAATTGTTGTCTTAAAGGATAAAGCTTTTATATATTTTATTATAAGAGATATTATTGCCTTAAATGGGTAGAAGCATTCCTATCCAGGATTTTTTAAAAACAGGAAGCCAAGGAGCTCCTGTATATTCTTATCTGAGGATGATTATACCAGAAGGTTTCTTTTTTAAATATCACATTTTTCTATGGAAGCAATAACAGCATTTGCCAAGGGTTAAAAGTTGTAACAAGTATATGATTTTGAACATCACTGTTTATTGTTTTAAAATGTGCTACTGGAAATAATGGTACTCTATTTGAATGTGCATTGTGAATCTGCTTTTTGTAAGATCCATTTACACTCACAAAATGAAAATCTCATTTTTGGGTAACATAACCCTTCTAATTCTAAGCTATATATATATTTTTTTTGATTTTTAAAACATTTTTCTAATGAGCAATTGATTTTCCTTTTTTCTCATATTGTACTGGAAGTACATATATAATCATTATTTATCCTTTTTCTGATTCTACAGCAAATACCTGAGCCTATAGGACTGTGATTTAAATGCCTCTTTGATTCCAGAAGGGAATATGAAAGCCATTAATAGTGCTAAAGAAAGCACATGGTCAGAGACTTGACTGACTAAAATCTGCTTGGAAATAGCAGTTCTATGCCAATACTTTAGAGCTTGAAAAATTGGGGTTGAGTCCTGGAGTCCCAGTCTTTTCTAAAACTTTAGAGGACGTGGGTCCCCTCGACTTAGATTCCTAGAAAGCACCTAAGATTGGTTATTTATTTGGCTCATTTCCCTAAAAAGCTGATGATAAGTCAGATCAGAGAGACATTTTCCTTAAGTCCTGGCTCTGAATGGGTAATTGCACACTGCCGAATTCACTTTAATTAGACCTTCATTCAAAGGTCTAAGTTTATTTTCCCCAGATTTTTGCACATTTCATTCACAAGTTAATTTTTCTTCTTTTTTCTTGAATTCTATTCTTTGTATTTTGCCATCCTTACCTGACCTGAGATACCCTTTTTTAGAAAAAAGGTGTGTTTAAGAATTATCTCACGGGGATATCTATTAAGTTTTTTAAAATTCGATAATGTAAAAATATATGTATATTTATTTAACTCTTTTAGGAGTAATTTCACGGGGAATTATATAAAATCTTAGAAGAAAATGTATGTTTTGTAATCTATAATGTAAAGTTTAATTTCTTTTGAGAATAATTTCAGGATAAGGATCTTGCCATCTCCCCAGAATCCAGACGACGAACTTGTTTTGGTGAAGACACCATGAAGATGTCAGAGAAGCCTTCACTGTACCATGAAGACCAAAAATTGAACTTTGGGGTGCAGTTGATTGAACTATGGGGAGTTGAAATTGAGTTGTATGTATTGTTTTAAATTGTACACTGTTGTGCCAGTGGGGGACAGCCCCCCAAATTGGTTTTTTGTCAATGCGTCTAATTTTAACCATTTGTTCATCTATTTCTTTATCCCCAAATTCCTGAAAAATTTAGAAGTTGTCTATTTTTACAGGTCCAGCGAAGAAAAAAGGACTAACCTTTTTTTTTGCCGGACCTCACGGGGAATTGTAACAAGTGGATCTGGGAAATGTATAAAAACTACATTTCCCGTGANGGAGGCAGCACAGCAGGGAGCCTGGGAGGCAGAAGACCTGGGCTTTCAGAAGACCCTTATTTACCACTTACTATCATTCAATCAGTCAATAAACACTTATTAAGCTCCTATTATGTGTCAAGCAGCATGCCAAACATTGGTAATAAAAAGATTAATAAAATAAATAACATTTTATGTTATTTCATATTATTATACATTATAATATTTTATAAAATAAATAAAATAAAAAATAAAATACATTTTTAATTTAAAAAGATTGATAAAAAAATAAAAGAAAAGCAAGTCCCTACTCTCAAGGAGCTCACAAACTAATGAAGAAGCTAAAAAATGAACAATTCTGAATAAAGTATATAGACTAAATCAACAGATTTTATTATTAATGTTAATCATTCATATAGTATATATATGTATATATGTAGTAATATCTTATCATATAATATAATTAATAGAAGGAAGTCATTAAAATTAAGGGACATCTGGAAAGACTTCATATAAAAGATAAAGCTTTAGCTGGGATTTGAAGAAGGCCAGGGAAGCCCTCAGGCAGAAATAAGGAGAATTCTAGGCACAGGGGAAAAACAGTAAAAACAACCAGAACTGAGAGATGGAATATTTTTTGTGAGGCATAAAGGACGAAAGGGTCACTAAATCTCAGAGTACTGGAGAAAGGGTCTGGTAAAGTATAAGAAAACTTGAAAGATGATTGGGGAGCAAATTATAAAGGGCTTTGAACATCAGACATAGGATTTAATGTTTAATCCTGGAAGAAACAGGGAGCCCCTGGAATTTATTAAGTAGAGAGTTGTTTTTTGTCCTTTTTAAAACCTTTATCTTCCATCTTAGAGTCAATACTATGTATTGGTTCCAAGGCAAAGGAGCAGTAAGGGCTAGGCAATGGGGATTAAGTGACTTGCCCAGGGTCACACAGCTAAAAGAGTCTATGGAAAGATTTCAATCCAGGACCCCCATCTCTAGGCTAGACTTTCAATCCATTAGGCCACTTAGCTCCTCCTGGAGTAGAGGGGTTTTAGGAATCTCACTTTGGTAGCTAAGTTTTAGAGAGAGAGAGAACTTGAAAATTGAACTAGACACTTATGAGTTGCTTCCATCTTTAGAACCATGCTCTAGGCTAGATTGGAGTTTCAAAACAACTTGGTAGTAAAAAAATAATAATAATTTTATGGGTGAGGACATCTAAATTTAAAGATTCTACTCATCTTTCATTAAATTTCATGTTTATTTTATTTTTTTCTTTCAGTTCTGGGTCTAGTGACATAGTAAACCAGGAAATTCATTGCTAAGTTGATAACAAAGTGGTAAAATGACTCTTAAAGGTCATCCTGAGTCATAAAGAATTTGTGATCTACATCTCTGAAAACCAGATATTCTACAAGTGCTGAATTAATTCAGGAAGACCCGTGTTTCCTCCTTGTCTTTAATGCTCATCAAAGCATGTGCCACACAAGATAGCTGAGTAACCAAAGACAAGCCAACTGACCTTTTTTGGAATCAGTTTCTTAAAATGTAAAATTGGGATAATATCACCTACTACACTTTCCAGGGTTATTATGAGGAATAGATGAGATCATTTGGGGTAATTACTTGGCAGTTTTTAAAGTATTATTTAAATATTGCTGTTAGTATTATAAAGATGGAGAAATGAGATTCAGAAATAAAATGATAAAATTATGGGTAAGTATTTAGAAAATTCACAACAAAATAATTTTTTGTTGAAAACATTCAATTCAATTCAATTCTATAAATGTTTATTAAGTGCCTTCTATGTATTGGGCACTGTGCAAAGAGCTAGAGATACCAAAAGAAACAAAAGATAGTCCCTGCTCACATGGAGCTTGCAATCTAATGGGAGAGACAACTTGAGATAAATAGGAAATAATTTAAAGAAGAAAACACTGGAATTAAACAAGATTAATGCAGACTTCCTATAGAAGGTCAGAGTTTAGCTGTGTCATAAAGGAAGTCAGGAAGATTAGTAGTTGGAGCAGAAAAGAAAGAACATTCCAGACATGGGGGACAGACTGAGAAAATGCCCCAACTGAGAGGTGGTATTCATGGAACATCCAGAAGTATAATGCCACTGGAATTGAAGACTACATGTTGGGGATTAAGGTGTAAGAAAACTGGAAAGGTAGGAAAGGGATAGGTTATAAAGGGCTATAAATACCAAACAGAGCATTTTTTTAAATTTGTTCCTAGAGTCCATAGGAAGTCAGTGGGGTTTTCTGAGTCAGTGCATGGTGGGGCTGGGGATGGGACAGGAGAGGGGAGTGACATGCGCATACCTGCATTTCAGGAAAATTACTTTAGTGACTGAAAGGAGGATGGACTGGAATAAGAAGAAACTTGAGACAGGTAGACCTACCAGCAGGCTATTACAATAATCCAGGAGTGAGGTGATGAATTCCTGTACTAGAGTGGTGGCATTGTCAGAGGAATGAAGGGAGAATATTGGAGAGATGATGCAAAAGTGAAATTTGGATATAGCATGTGAAAGATACTGAGAAATTCATTATGACTTCTAGATTGTGAGCCTGAGGATGTAGGGAAATGGCTTTGCCCCATATAGTAATAGGGAAGGTAGGAGAAGGGTGGGAAATCATTTAGGAAGAAAAAGAGTGGGTTCTACTTTGGGCATATTGAGTTTATGATACCTATTATACATCCAATTTGAGATGTTTGAAAGACAACTGGAGATATGAGATTGGAGGTCAGGAGACACATTGAGGCAGGAGAAAAATATTTGAGAATCATCAGCATAAAAACAGTCATTCAATCCATGAGAAAGGAACTGATCACCAAGTGAAGCAGTAGAGAGGGAGAAGAAACAAGGACTCAAGGAAGAACCATAAGACATACTAATGGTTAAAGAGCATGATCTATAGAAGCATACAGCAAAAGAGACAAAGAAGGATTGGTCAGATAAGCAGGAAAAAAACCAGGAGAGAGTGCTATTTGAAAAACCAAGAGAGAAGAGAGTATCAAATTGGAGAGTAAGGTCAAAGAGAATAAAATTGAGAAAAGGCCAATGGATTTGGCAATTGGGAGATCATTAGTAACTTTGGAGAGGTCAGTTCTGGTAGAATAAAATTAGAAGCCAAACTAGAAAATGTTAATGAGAGAGTGAGAGAAAAGAATGTGGAGTTGTCTATTGTAGATAGTATTTTCTTTTTGTGGTTGTTTTAATTTTTTAAAAATATTTTATTTCCTCCCCCAATTGCATGTGAAAATAATTTTTAACATTTGTTCCTTTTCTTAAAAATTTTTTTTTGATTTCCAAATTCAGTCCTTCTCCTTTCCCGTCCCAGAGATAGTGAACAATCTGTTATAGATTTTACTTGTACAAATATGTAAAATATTTTTCCATATTAGTCATTTTGTGGAAAAGAGCTCAAACAAGCAAAAAAAGAAGAAGAATGAAAGAGAAATATGGTATGTTTTGGTCTGCATTCAGACTCTCAGTTCTTTCTCTGGAGATGGAGATTATTTTTCATCTTTCGGATTGGCAGACAAACTTTTTAAAGAATTTAGCTGCAAAATGCAAAAGAGAAAAGATGAAGATGAGCAGGAATCAAGTGAAGACTTTTTCTGGAAAGGGGAGACATGGACATGTTTTTAGATAGTACAAAAGGAACCAGTAGAAAGAGAGAGGTTGAGGAGTGAGTGGGTGGGATTCTCAAGATGTAATAATTCATTGGAGGAGACTGAATGGAACGCTATCATTTTTAAAAGTAGAAGGGTTAGCCTTGGTAAGGAGTAAGGCCACTTCATCATATGAAAGAGGGGTAAAGGAGGAGAGAGTGGCAAAAGGCACTTGAGTGATAAAAGATGAGGAAGATGAAAGCAAGGGAAGTTTATAGCAAATGATATCCATTTTTTCCTATAAAATATGAGGCAAGGTTCTCTACTGAGAGAGTTGGGGGAGAGATAGCAATGGAAGGTTTGAGGAAGGATTTGGAAGAGTCACTGTGGATAGTGGGCTAGTTAGTTGATTAGGAATGTATAGTAGGAATGCTTAGAAGCAGTGAGGTCTTACCTGAGGCTATGTAACCTAAATTATTAAAATCTAATTTGAAGCTCACCATTAGTTCCACAGCAGTTTCTCCTCCGGTTGTAAGCAAAATAGCTGGTCGCAGCTCCAACAAGTGACACCACAACCACAGAAACAATAGGAGAAACAATTTTAGCTATAGAATCCCCTGTGATAAAAAGAAAGACAATTTTGGTTTGTTTGTTTTTTTAACTTAACAAGATAGAAATTCTCTTGTTATTCATAAAGAACATATTCTAGCTACCCATGTGACACTAGAAAGAACAAACAAGAATTATTTTTAAAAACATAATGACAAAAATCGACTTTGAAATATGCAAAAGTCACTTATAAAAAAACTTGAGGGGATTAATAGGAAAATAATTTAGAACTTGGCTGTCCTGGAATAGCCTTTCTTTTTTCAAACCCTAAACTTCTTTCTCAGAATCAATGCTAAATATAGATTCCAAGGCAGAAAAACTGTAAGGGCTAGAAAATTGGGATTAATTGACTTGCCCAGAGTCACACATCTAGGAAGGATCTGAGGCCAGATTTGAACCCAGGACCCCTGCTTGGTTCTCTATCCACTGAGCCACCTAACTATTCCATGACATAACCTTTTAAAAGTTCTTTTACTGAAGATATTTTTTCTGTACTACAAGAGTTCAAAAAGGAACTCACCAGGGAATGTGGAGAATCAGGTAGGATCTTGGTCTAATAAATTTTCTTTTCTGACTCATTTGTAAAATGAGGAAAAAAGATCTCAAAGAATCCCCTGAGTTCTACATGCTACGGGATGATCTACTGTGTCTGTATTTAGGAAATGTGAGAGAGAGTTCATTTGTCCATAAGCATTAAGTGTCATTATATGCCAGGCACTTTAGTAGGTGCTAGGGATTTAAGGACAAAGAATGAAACAATCCTTACTTGCAAGGGATTTATATTCTAAGAAGGGAGACAAGTGTCTATAACACTATGTACAGTATAAATAAAAGTTAATAAATACATATATACATTGTTTTTGTTCAGTTATGTCTGATTGTTCATGACCTCAGGGATCACAGCTATCCCTGGGGTTTTCTTGGCAAGGATACAGGTTTCCTTTGCCATTTCCTTTTTCAGTGCATCCTTCAATCAGAGGTTAAGTGACTTGCCCAGAGTCACACATCTGGGAAGTGGTAATGAGCTATATAGCTCAGTAGTTTTGGAGGAAGGGAACTGGAAGTTGGACTGACTTTGTGTAGAAGGTCACTGTATTTTAAAGGAAGAGAGGAACTCTAAAATATGACAGAGGTAAGGAGGTAGTGTATTTCAGGCATGGGGATAAGGAATACTAAAGAAAAGAGAAAGGAAATGAAGTATTATTTGTGGGGAGCTTTCAAAATGCTTGATTGGCTGTAATAAAAGAGTGCTGGAAGAAGAGGTTAGAAAGGTAGGTTAGGGGGAAGGTTCTGTAAGGATTTAAAAGCTAAACAAACAAGTTTATATTTTATCCTCTAGACAACGGGAAGCTAATGGAATTAATCCTGTAGGTCATATTTGTACTTATGGAAAATTTCTTTGGCACCAGTGTATAGGATGTACTAGAGTGATAGGCAACATTTTCCTTTCATTATAGTGAATCTGCATTTCCATACCAACACTCTAGGAGAATTTCTTCCCCTTTTAAGGTACAAAACAACTGAATTAAGTAGTTTCTCCATTTACCATGTGTATTTCCGTAATTTGAATATCCTCCTCCACCTAGAAGGGGAAAAAAAAAATGTGACTACAAAACAACTCTTAGACAAAGAAATTAATTACCTCTAAACCACACCCAAAATGCTATTACATGACTGTTGAAAATAAAAATAAAAATATAGAGTTAATTAGTAGCTAAAGATAAAACAATGAAGAGTGAATATATTCTGCAACAGGGCCTGCAAAAAGTGTTAGTTCCAGAGGTTGGCTGGGTCCTGCTCAAACTGGCTCATGAGATCCAATTTTTAAATTTTCATTGTAAGCATTTATTCTTTCAGAAATTTTGTGAAGGCTACAAATCAGGACTTGATTTGTTGTTTTGTTGGATGTGAGACTCAAGGGAGTAACTGAAGAAATGTTAATAAGAGATTCAACTTAAAAGTATGCTCTGAGTAAAATTTCTTATTTTGGAGAGCCAATTGTTAAACATTTACCAGCACAACCTATATTTAATTTCATCTTTAACACCATTTCAAAATAATTGATTTACCATAAGTATTTCCATAATGAGAACTGGGATTATATCCCCCTCCTCCTGTAGGAGAGAAAAATATCCCATTAAACTGGAAGAGCTATCAGTAAAGTATGACAGCATAACAAACCCTTCTTTTGCTCATGTAGCATGCAGTCCTAAGAAAACTGATGTAAAAACTGAAAAATTAGTATATTTTCATACCCCAAATAAGTAATCAATTTCACATAACAAGACAATAAAATATGAGCTATAACAGCCTAAAGTATAGCTTAGAGATCACCAAACAAAATGCTTTGGGTTATTATGGGGTTTGGGGGGAGTGTATAGAGATACAAGGGGGAAAATACGGTTATCTAAATTGTGTTAAATTGGAATAATTAGGAGGAAAAATGTGATACCTAAGAGGAATTTCATTCAAAGAATTATTAATTTATACCACTTATTTATATCATTTCCTTTAAGAAAAATTCAAGATAAGAAACAAAGTTTGTGACTAATACTTTAAAATCCTACTAAAGTTGGAATTGGAGGAACACGTGAAGCTAGGCACATTTATACATTGTTGGTAGAACTTGTTAGTGGATTTGCCCAACTGTTCTAAAGTTAGCAAAAAAAAAAAAAAAAAAATTACTGGCATTCATACCTTTTGGCCGGTAAATACAGGAATTTTCTTTGGGTATAAATCCCAAGAAAGTTAAATAGAAGAATCCCACATATATCTAAATATGCACAGTGATATTTGCTGTGATAGTAAATATTCGTAATGATGAATAAACAAATTATTATATATGAACAAAATAGAACTTTATTTTGCCATAAGAAATTATAGATGTTAAAAAGTCAGAGAACCACTAGAAATCTTATATAAACTAAGGCAAAGCAAAGTAAGCAGCATTAGAGGAACAGTGCATGTAACTATAGGAAAGTAAATGAAAACATTGAAAGGCAGCCAAATTTTGCTAAATTCTAATGACAAATCTCTGGAGAACTGGTGATGGAATATTCTTTGCCGTTCTCCAGAGACAGGAGGATTAGAAATATAAAGTATGGTATATGTTGTCCCATTCAGTAGGTATTCTATGGGTTTTACTTTATTACAAATGTTGTAAGGGTTATTTAGCAATTAATTTAGTATTAGTGTTGGACCTAGCAGGAAGGGCTGGAGGATTCCAAGATGGAATGAAGGAGCAGGAAGTGGGACCTGAACTCTTGAGAGGCACACCATAGTGGTTGGGGACATAACTATTGCTAACCCTGGAAGATCTCAGAGTAAGGGAAAAACTGCATCCAGATTCCCTGGGATCCTGAGAGGTGGAGGCTTTCAGCAGTGGACATCAGACCTGCAGAGCAGCACCAAGTGGGGAAGTGGTTTGTGATCTGGTGGACAGCATTTCAAATTCACTCTCCTTTCCTGGGTACCTTGGATCACCTGGTAGAGTTGGCTCTTTGCATCCTGTGACCATCCTTGGATTTATCTTGAGACCCCAAAGCCACCCTCAGGCCCTTAGCTGAGCTGACAAAACCTGGTTGGAACCAGGTTTGGAGGAGTTTTCCCTGTGACTTCAGTACTGCTTCCTTTGGGCCCTGCCTGGCTTAGGTCAATAGAACAGTGTAGTCAAGTCCTTCCCTGTCCCCTGTGGTTTGCCCTTAAGTTTCAAGTGTAGAATCCTTTATTCCCATCCTTCATTATTATTTCCCTCAATTAAACTGTTATAAACTTTTACCTTTTTGCCTGCTGGTTCCATGGCTTAGGTGAGCTGAGTGACTGTTGGGCCAACTGCCATTCCTATGTCAGTTAACAGTTTGGCAGTAAACCCTGGTCTCCCTGTCCTGGTTGGTCCTGTCTCTCCTTCAACCCAGTGTGAACCCACAAACCATTTAGGTTACATTTTAATAATAATAATAACATCCCTGGTGCCTCACCATTACACAAGAGAAGATTTCATTATTGGTGGGGTGTGTCATTATTAAGAGGAAATAATCCATGTTTTAAAAACAAAGATATCAATAAAACATTTTTAAAACCTTAAAAATAAATATAGTTATTTGAAAACACGATATTGGGCTCTTTTTTGAGGGAAATTGCTTACTCACAAGAGCTTGTTTCAGACACAAAGGGGATATATTTTACAATTTTTTTTGTCCAATGGAACTGAGACATAGCATGGTGCTAAAGAAATGCCAATGGACTTAGACAGGTTGTTGTGATTTAGTCACTATTTGGGTTTTTCTGACTTCAGGCCTGGTACTTACTCTTTGCCCTGCACCTGATCAAGGTTCTAGTCCTAGTTTGGATACTTACTACCGGTGTGACCTTGGCCAATTTGTTTAACCTCCCATGGCTTCAGTTTCCTTATCCATAAATGGAAGATTTCATGTGATTCTATATAGTAGGGGTGGGCAACGTATGGCTCTTTCTGCAGGAGTCATAAAGTCAATTTTTTTTCAGGCACTGTTACAGCAGCTCTCACTGTGAGCACTGTATGGCTCTCACGAAATTACATTTTAAAAAATGTGGTGTTTATGGCTCTCACAGCCAAAAAGGTTGCTGACCCCCGCTATATAGTATCCTAGGTCCTTAGTTGTTGACAGCCAGGCTCAAAAAAACCAAAGCTAGGACAAATGAGATTATATTCTCATTCCTTTCCCTCCTATCTTCTCAGAATGAGCACATCCTCTTTTCACTTACTGTTTGGATTTGGAGGAACTTGAGGAGACAAAAAGGATCCCCTCACTCACTATTAGGGTGAAGGAAAGCAGCAGAAGGAACTCTAATTGTCCTAAGTCAAAAGGCCAAACAAGTTGGGTCACTTCCCATGGTTGAATAGTGTTTTTACCCAACAGATGACTCACTAGGATTTATATAAGCCTTTGGAATGGGTTTTAATCATCTTAATCACAGTCTAAGGGCTGCTCCTGTTTATCTCACTCATGCATATTATCAAAGGGTGGGAATCCTTAACAAATGATCTAAGACTGAGAAAGGAGTGTGCTCCTTTTCCCATAATAAAGCCAGAATTCCTTTATGAAGAGGAGGGTGGGGGTCAAGAGTAACACCTCCTAGCAAGTCTTGCATAGAAATTATGATTTAGAAGAGAATATTAAATTATCTACTTAGAAGAGGGGTCTGGAAATCTTTCTTCTCTGGACCACAAGGGTTTTAGACTGAGGTGTTGGAATGCCATGTGGTTTACAATAAGAAAATCAAAAATTTTCTTCCTTCAAAGTTTCAGTGAATGCCTTTTTGTAGCATATTTATTACCACTCCAGCATAAGAAAGATTTCTGAACCTATTAGTTCTAATAGTTTTTTGTTGGTAATGAATTTTTTTTTATTTTTTTTAAATTTAAACATTTATTAATATTCATTTTTAACATAGTTACATGATTCATGCTCCTATTTTCCCCTTCACCCACCGCACTCCCCCCACCCATGGCCAATGCACATTTCCACTAGTTTTGTCATGTGTCCTTGATCAAGACCAATTTCCAAATTGTTGGTAGTTGCATTGGTGTGGTAGTTTCGAGTCCACACCCTCAATCATGTCCACCCCGACCCATGCGTTCAAGCAGTTGTTTTTCTTATATGTTTCCTCTCCTGCAGTCCTTCCTCTGAATGTGGGCAGCATTCTTGATAATGAATTTTTAAAATTTAATGGTAAAATCTCTGACCCATTGTGTTATAGCATCATGAAAAGCCAAAGAAAGAATGATCAGAGAATATAAATGTGAATGATGGAGAAATCAGGACAGAAAGCAAACATAAAATAACTGACAATTAGATACATAATGCAAACCCATTTCTTGGTGGTAAATGCTCACATTTAAGTGGAAGCCTTTAAAAGAAAAAAAATTCCTTCCTTTAAAATTATGTATTTACCATGATTATTGTAATTGGAGTTATAGCCCCCTCCTCCTGCAGGAAAGAACATACCAAATTAATGAAAGTTTACTCAGATGATGTCCAGAATTCCCAGCTAAAAACATTTCTAAAGTAAGGGACATGACAACTAATAGGCCAAGCTTGGTGAAACAACAAATCCCACATGTATTTAAGATCAACCAGTAAGAGAGGCAAAGATCATTAATTGCCACAGATAGAAAAGCAGTAACTAAGAGAACTCAAAGTGAGTAGTGGCCCTTGCAGAAAGAATTAGTTCTATGTAATGGACACCTCACTTCAACTGTTGGACCCTACAAATTACTGTTGCATCTCAGTCTTCTCAAGTCATACTTTTACCGTGAGTGTTGCCAAAATTATTGGAATGATATCCACCTCCTCCTGTAGGAAAGAAAACTGGGACTAACTCTTCAAATAGAAATGCATAATTACATTGATAAGAAACCTTATGAGACACATATGTGTTCTCCTAATTCACAGGTTTTTAAAAATAATTTCAAATCCATAAATTTAGAAGTTTTGATGTTAAAATTGGCTTATAAATTTTCTTTTTTAAGTGCTTTAAAAATAATTTTTAAAACTGAAAGAGCCATTATTTAAATGCATCTGATTTTTAAACAAAATATTTTCACAGATAGGAAACCGCACCAAATATAAGACAAGAATTCTCTTTTCCTGATATAATTTTATACCCAGAAAAAAATTATTTATTTCCATTGTGTATCAGGATTAAGAAAAATGTACATTTGAAAATAAGATTCTAAATGTTAAATATTTGAATAGCACATTATGTCCAACAACAAAAGTGCTATTCAGATTATTCCTTTTCTTCATTTGATTACATATAAAAGATTCTGTAATGTTAGTTTTAATTTTACCAGGTGGTAAAAAAAAAATTTACATCATTATTAATAATGAACCCAAAATTTTAAAATTATTATCTTATGTCATTAACTTTTCCCAGTTTGAGAGCTCCTCTGTATATCATATATAAAGTGGATATATAAACATCAAACCTCAAAGCACCAGAATTAAAACCTTCTGTACCATTATCATTATCCTGGTCATTATTCTTAAGCACTTATTAATTGTCTAGCTTGCACCAAATAATAATGGCTAGCATTTTATTGTTGCTGTTCAGTTATGTCCTACTCTTTATGATACTTTTGGAGGTTTTCTTGTTAAAGATAAAAGACTGGTTTGCCATTTCCTTATCCAGCTCATTTTAAAGATGAGGAAACTGAGGCAAACTGGGTTAAGTGATTTAACCAGGGTCACACAGGTAGTGTTTTGAGGTCAGATTTTAATTCAAGTTTTCCCCAAGACCAGACCTGGTGTTCTTTCCACTGAACTACCCAGCTACCCCAGCTAGCATTTACATAATGCTTTAAGGTTTGCAAAATGCCTTACAAATTTTATCTCATTTTATCCTCACAATAATCCTGAGAGATAGGGGCTCTTATTATATCCATTGATAGAGATCTGATCCTGGAATCAGCAAAATCTAAGTTCAAATTTAATCTCAGACATCTACTAGCAAGTCCTTTAACTTTTGTCTGTATCAGTTTCTTTATCCATAATGTGCATATAGTATAAACTCAAATGCCCAAAATGGAATTCATGTTTCATCTTAAATCCTCTTCCCTTCCAAATTTCCCTGTTACTGTTAAAGACATCACCAACCTACCAGTCTCCCACACTTATGCCCTCAACTTCTCACCATCTCTCACCCTTCCATGGCATCTGCTGCCAAAGTTTGTCAATTTCACTTTTAAAACATCTTGAATGTGCCCCTTCTTTCCTCTGATACTGCCCCATCCTGGTGCATGACTTTATTACTTCACGCCTGGGTTGCTTCAAATAACCTGCTGATTGGTCTGCCTGCTGTCTCTCCCCCACCCCATTCCATCCTCTATTCAGCTGCCAAAATTATTTTCTTTCCTAAAGCACAGGTGTGACTACATCACTCTATATTCAATAAAGTCCAGTGGCTCCCTATCATCTTCAGGATAACCAAAAAAAAAATATATCTCTTTGACATTGGTCTCCTTGCTGTTTTATGAACAAGATACTTCATCTCTAGGCACTGGGAGTTTTCTCTGGCTGCCTCTTAAGCCTGGAAAGCTTTCCCTTCTCACATCTATCTTCTGGCTTCCCTGGTTTCCCAGACTTCCTTTAAATCCCAACCAAAATCCCTCCTTCTACAGGAAGTCTTTCACAATCCATCTTCATTTCAGTGCCTTCCCTCTGTTAATTATTTCCTATTTATCTTGTACATTGCTTGTGCATTTATCTTGTCCATGCTTATTTGTACATTTGCTTATTGTCTCCCTTCATTAAATTGTGAGCTCCTTGAGGACAGGGACATTCATTTGTCTTTTTTCTTATCTCTAACACTTAACACAGTAACACAGCACATTTTGGGTGCTTAATAAATACTTATTGACTGACTGAAAGTAATGCAAATAACATCATCTATTGTACCTGCTGGAGGTCTAGGTTTTGGTGGGTTGCGCCCATCATCCAGATCTATATCATGAATGTTACCTGTTGATGTGAAGCAAAATATAACATGTAATTATCTTTTTTCACAAAAGAGTACAAAAATGAGATGATTTTTTTTACTCTTTCTGAAATAATACTAAAACACAGTTATATAGACATATTCATTCATATGGCAGATCTTCATATATTTGAAGATAACTATTAGGTACCTCAGAGTTTTTCTTTTTAAGGATATGCATGCCACCCCTCCCCCCCCATGATCATCTTGGGTTCTGCCTCCATTCCATCAATTCCCCTATTAAAATGCAGCACTTAGAAATAGGTACTATCTATATACTCCATTTAGATTAGTGGATTTATAATAGGATAATCATCTCCCTTTAATCTGGATATGTTACTTCTATGTATATGTCTAATGATTATATTATTTTTGATACTCATACTATTGTCTTTAACTCAGTTTGTAACCAACCAAAATGTCTTTCATATTTTAAAAAAAGGTATTTTATAAAAACCCTTACCTTCCATCTTAGAATCAATAATGGATATTAGTTCCAAGGTAGAAGAGTGGTATGGACTAGTCAAAGAGAGTCAAGTGACTTGCCCAGATCATATAGATAGGAAATATCTAAGGTCATATTTGAACCCAGGACTTCCCATCTCTAGACTGGGTTCTCAATCTATGGAGCCACCTAGCTGCCTTCCACCTTTCACATTTTTATAGAAATTTATGGAATCAGAGTCCTACCCTTATCCTTGAACCCATTTAAGTGGAAATCATTGCACCTGAGGAGAGAGGAAGTATCACTATAGCAGAAGTTCTTTACATTGTACCACTTTGGCTTATGTCCTAGCCCCTAAATGCAGGCTTCCATGCTACAAAGCCCAACTGTAAGACATTATAAGGAAATTTCTAGTCTGTCCTAGGTTACTGTATGCTACCACCATTGCTATCTTTTAAATTAGTTGCTTCTCAATCCTTTCTATCACCATAAAACCCAGGTAGCAATCACTCTGGTGGAAAGAATAATAGAGTGTAATAACTTCTGAATGACAAGAACTAATGGTTTCCTTCACAACATGATGCTATTAGCCACAATTACCATCTATCTTCCCTGCTGCAACATTTCAGCATCATATCTTCACAAGGATTGTGATGGAGGAGACAAGATGGAAGTGGCTTTACTTTACATCCTTTCTTACTGCCTTTGCCACTGACCTTCCCATTCCTGGGAAAGTTCACTGAAAACTTTGATAAAAAAAAAAAAGGTACTTCTTTTTGCCCTATGACTAGAAAAATTCTAACTCTTAACCCTATTCTCTTAATCCCCAGAATTGGAAGTAGCTTTTGGCAAAAGTGAAAAGTCATCTACCTAAGTCTCCTCATCCTTAAATGATCTATCCCTTAATACAACTCTTTTCTTTCTTTTCCTTCCCCTTCATCCTTTGAAATCCACCCTCTCAATCATTAACAAGTAGTCCTTTTATCTAAGAGCTTCTTTTATTTTCCATTTCCTGGAATTCACTGAACCTAGCTTACAAGAAACCTTTTCCATTGTCCATCCACTTCAGTGCTGCCTGCCTACTCCTTTTCTTACCCCAACTCCAACTCCTGTGAATGTACACATATGCCACAAACACACAGATACACATGCAAACATATCGTCATATTCACACTTATACATATACTTTGCTGGGAAGACCCAGCATCTCCCTTGATCCTCACTGATTCCTCTAGACCTCCTTTTTATCATAACCTCTTAGCAAACTCTTCTCCACTGAAATGCATTCCACAAATAAAATAAATTTATTTTCTTTAGTGTGTGAGCTCGTACCTTTTCTCCAGTGTTTTAAAAGAAGTGGTGTGATCTTTGGCAATGAATTATTTTGAACACTGAAATTACTGTTTCAGGTCTCCTATCTTTCTATCTCTTCCTCTGCCTCAATCTTTAATTGTTATATCTGATAGCCTTTGCTCATTCTTCATTATTCTTTACCTTTCTGTCATTTTTGGCATTGTTGATCTACCTTTTATGTACTCTCTCTCCCCTGGGTTTCATGACTTTGTACTTTCCTAGTTCTTCTTCCTCTTCAACCTTTCTTTCTAAGTGTCCTTTGCTGTACAACTCTTTCCCCTAAGCATATGTGCTCAGTATAGGCGCTTTTTATTTCTCCATTTACACACATTAAGTAAACTCTTCAATTCCCATAGGTTCTAAATCCATCTCCCTACACCTACATCACCAACTCTCCTGAATTGCCACATAGATATCCCTTTGGTTTCTCAAACTCTTCATGTTGAAAATGAAATTAATCATGTCTCCTTGATTTCTTTCTTCAAAACCTTTCTATTTCTGCCAACCTTATTTCACCAGGCTTCCATTTCTATGCCCTGATTCCCTAGATTATTGTGTAAATTTGAAATGCCTAAATCAGATACATTTCATTTTCAAAGTCTGATTGATAGCCCTTATCACTTTTCTAGTTTTTTCTGATGTTTATGCTGCACTGGGAAGGCACTAGGACCCAGATTGTCCCCATCTAGATAAATAGTTTCTCCTTGACTAGGGATCAGTTCAGTTTGCCAATTCTGTACTTACCCTAGTAGTAACATCTTATATATTATTTTACATAATCACTGCCCCTCCATCCAATTCTGTCACTTATATAAAAGGAATGAATAGAGCAGAGCCAGAAGAACACTGTACACAGAGACTGATATACTGTGGTAAAATCGAATGTAATGGACCTCTGTACCAGCAGCAATACAAAAACCCAGGACAATTCTGAGGGATTTATGGTAAAGAACGCTACCCACATCCAGAGGAAGGACTGCAGGAGAGGAAACATATAAGAAAAACAGCTGCTTGAACTCAAGGGTTGGGGTGGACATGATTGAGGATGTGGACTCGAAACTACCACACCAATGCAACTACCAACAATTTGGAAATAGGTCTTAATCAAGGACACATGATAAAACCAGTGGAAATGTGTGTCGGCCATGGGTGGGGGGATTGCAGGGGGTGAAGGGGAAAATAGGAGCATGAATCATGTAACCATGTTAAAAATGAATATTAATAAATGTTTAAAATTTAAAAAAAAAGGAATGAATAACTCTCATCAGGCCTTTGATAGTTCCCAAGGGCAGCACTCATTTCCTTAGCCCAATGTTCCTCTTTTTTTCCCAAAGACTTTATAATTTACTGGTCTTCTCCTGTGTGTGATGGTTGGGAGAGTTGGGAGTGAATAATAGCAGAAAAATCCCAAAACTATTGAAATAGAGGATTTGGAACAAGGTAGTATGAATATATGTACAATCCTTAGATATGAAATTAAAATTGTTGTACTAAAGAATAAAATTAAGATCTCACAACTTTCAAGTTAAAATGTTTTTAATGAAATACTACGAATTATTCTTTGAATATATTTTATTTTTCAGTAGATTTGGAGCTAATAGAAGACAGTATTATAGAGTATAAGTATAATATTTTATATATACTAGGATATATTGATGATTTACATAAAATCTTTTTTATTATTTCCTGCATTATGATCATTTGATTTTTTAAAAATTTGTAATATTCTTCAGGGAGACCCATGACACTCAAGTTAACTCTATATTTTATATTCAAGGTTGGCTGTTTTGACTGATATACAGTATATCCTTTTTTTAAAGTTCCTTTTTGTTCTCTTGATAGATTTTTCTCCACTTAAATATATATTTTTAAATCCTTACTCTCCATCTTAGAATAAATACTAAGTATTTGTTCCAAGGTAGATGAGCAGAAAGGTTTAAGCAATGGGGGTTAAGGATCACATAGCTGGGAAGTGTTTGAGACCAAATTTGGACCCAGGATCTCCCATCTCAAGGCCTGGCTCTCTATCCATGAATCACCTACTTGCTCCTTCCACTTAAATTTTTTTTTTAATTTTCCAAATCTGTTATTCTTTCTGTTTGTCTCTTCTTTGTTTTCTCTCTGTTTCTCTTGCCTCTTTCTTTGTCTCTGTCTCTGAGAGTTTCTACTTTTGGAGAGATATTTTCCATTACTTATTGAACTTTATATGCTCTGGTATTTTGTGTTTTTAAATTCCGCATTTAGAACTCTGTTTTTTTATTTAAATATACTCCTAATTTCTTTTAAGGATAATTATGTTTATCTTATGAACCATTCTGGCATTTTTTATAGTTATTCTATAATTTCTAGAGAGTTTACAGAATTTTTTCAAGCAATAATATTGATTCATTTTCTTCCTACTCTAACAGTGTTCATAGTAGTTTGCTTTCTTTTGAGGTTTTATTCATTTTTTCCCCTTCTTATGATCCTATCTGTTACTTTATCTGCTTTTACTTTAAAGTTTTTATTTGTGTTCACTCTTGATCATTTGGTGTTCAGATTTTTTCTATTTCTTGTTGTTTGCCTTTTGGAATCTTCCTCACTCCTTGTTTCCTTCTCTTCCATTACTACATAGACTCCTGAAGCCAAGCTCCTGAGTAACCTCATTTTATGGAAGTTGGGAATAAGAGGTTGAACTGCCTGGGTTCTTGTCCTGAGTAATCTATGCAGAAAAATAGTTGGATTTCTTTCTCTTTTCCCTGAGGTCCAAATCTCATTTCCCTCTGGCTAGCATTCTCCAGACTTTTAAAATAATGAACTTCTATAAGTTCTATTCTTTCCTAATGCATATACTGAGAGCCAGAGTTAGATTTTTCCCAATGTCACCTGCAAAGTTGCTACTGTAGGTGCCTAGGTTGAAGTTAGGATATAAATGCCCTGAGATACACATACTATCAGATAGGGGAAATTAGGAAGCTTGCACAAGAAGGAGGAAAGTTGATGAGAATTAGGCTTTAATGATAAAGAGTACATATGGTTCATTGGAGACAAGATCCGTGATGGGATGGATCCAGTGAGAATCAGATATAATTTATCTCCATTTTTGCCTTGTATAATAGATCTGCCTTATATAATTTATTCAACTAACAATAATTTATATCTGACATGTATTGCCTTCATTTTTAGGTATGAGTTTGGAGAAAGTTACAAGGAAAAAATAAAAGTATTCTGCCATTTTACTTCTAACATGATTGCCCCAAACTTAAAAAAAATACTATAATTATTCACAACCAGGTCAAAATTTCAAATATCTAACTGGAAAAATTATTAAATCATTCCTGAAATGTAATAAATATAATGCCTAATAAATGTAATGTCTAGAATTCTTACCTCCAGGATTGTCATGGTATCCAGGTTGAGGATGATAGGGTGGGTTGGGATTAGGATAGATACCTGTTGAAAAATTAAAACCAAAGTTATAGAAAAAAGTAAGTGTGCTTTAAATATCTACAGAGTATAAATCTTAAAACATTCAGGTACTAAAGTACTGAGATTTGAGTTCAGAGTTGTCACTTAGAGAGTGCTCAGTTAATAAAAATGATTTAATCAAGCTTAACCAGAGCATAAAGTTTTGGGTTGTATTTTTTTAAATATATTTTCATTTTTATTCCTGAAGGCTCTATCCATGTCTAATTTTCATGGCAACGAGATAGTGTAATTGCCTACAATTAATGTGACAGATGCTACCAGCATGAAAGATTTGAACAACTGCTTTAGGGTTATTATAAGTGACAGAATAATTTACAAAGACTAATATGAGTCTCTTTCTCCTCTCCACCTCTACCCCCCCATAAGGGCAACCAAAGAAGGTAAAATTTCAAAATTCCCAGAGTATACAAACTGTCCATCAGTAAACACCTGCTTTGATTGCTTGAATGAACTTTATTTCTGGCTACCTTCTAGATCAGTACTCCTGCAGAATGATATTTTTTTCCTCTCATTTCTCTTTCTCTCTTTTTTCATGGCAGTTATAACTAACTTGGATCTGAGAGAAAGTAGCTGAAATTATATATTCATTCTTCTCACAATGTGATTAAAAAAAGAAATATTACTTCAACACTTCAAGGATTCATAACTTCATTGATTTGGGTTCCCCCTTAACCCCACAGAGATTGCAAATTTGGTAGCTGATCTTTGGAAATTGGGTTGGCTCAAAATAAAATTAATCAATCTGTGGATAACCTGATAACAAGTTATAGGGATCATACAAGCTTTGCCACTGGTAAACTATGTGACCTTGGGTAAGATTGTCCTGCCTCAGTTTCTTCATACAATTGAAGTTTTTTTAATTAAATGACTTATGTGGCCCTCTCTCACTCTAAATCTATGATTGTTTTGGTTATATGTGATTTTTATTATGGGGAAAATCTCCCTTCACAAAAAAGAAATAAGAAGATCAGGATTGAAAACCTTTCCTGATTTAATCAGTTAATAGTAGAGGACTCCCAATCAATACAAAAAAGTTTAAATGACTTGCTCATAGTAATTAAATTAATAGGTACCTACCTACTTCACAAGGTTGTTGTAAAGATCAAATGAGAGAGTTTTTGGAAAGCACTTAGCACAGTACTTGATGCACAGTAGGGCCTTAACATATTCTTGTCCCTTCCCTTTCCTTAAGGACCAGAAATGTGATCTAAACCCAACTCTTCCTTATTCCACACTCAATACCCTATGTATTACAGCAATCTTGTCTCTATCCCCATTTCAACATTGTTTTTAAAACGTAAATACTGGGGGCAGCTAGGTGGCTCAGTGGATTTAAGGACAAACCTAGATATGATCCTGAGTTCGAATCTGTTCTCAGACACCTTCCAGCTGTGTGACCTGGGCAAGTCCTTTAACTCTCATTTCCTAGTCCTTACAACTCTTTTGCCTTGGAACCAATACATAGTATTAATTCTAAGACAGAAGGTAAGGGTTTAAAAAAATTTTAAATTAATCCTATATATCCTGTATAGTCCTTTCTGGACTATTCTTCCAACTTATCACTGGCATTCACAGGCTAGGGCCCTAATTAAAGGTCTTTTTTCTCTGTTCTCATTCTGAGTTGTCAGAATCTCTTCCTTTTTACAGACCAACTCTTGGTTATAAGCTGTCCTTTTTTGAAGCTCCTTCTCAACTCCAGTGATTATCTCTCAGCATCTTTTTCTAGAATGTATAGCTCTGTGTGTCTCCTTCTGATCTAATACCTGGGGCCAGAGGGTGGAGTTAAGGAGATAGGTTTAGGGTAATAAAACAATTTTCTTCTATTCTGCTAAGCTTAGAATCAGGATAACTTGAGCTCATGTCTTGCTTCATAGACTTATCAGCAAGTCACTAAAATTCAGTGTCAGTTGACTAACCTAGAAAAGTGAGGTACCTACCTCACAGGGTTTTAGTAATGACTAAATAAGATAATATCAATTCTGCAGACCTTACTGGACTTTATTAATGTTAATCAACAACAGTAATGTCATTATTTGCTACTTTTGTGGCCGTGTTTCTCAGTTGTACTTCAATGTTACCAGGAGAACTGACTTTAAGCAAAATGGTGACTTTTGCTTGGGGGTTCATTTTTCCTGTTTATTTAGTCTTTTATCATTATCAATAACCCACTCTTACTCAGTCTTCCTCCCAGCTTTCTGAAGACCAGTCAAAACCACCTGATAAACTGATTCTTCCTAACGTGTTAAAGATTTAAATCTTTGTAAAGTTAAAGTAGAGTACTTTCTGAGTACAAGTCACTTCTTGCAGATGTATTGTTTTTTATTGGGAGGAGGCAATTACAACCAAAAAAATAGCAAATGATGAAATTCTAAGTATCAATGATAAGCTATTTGAAGGCAGAGGTATAAAGAAAGGAATTTTTTTCCTATTTTTTCATTTTTTTTTAACTGAATGTAAGGAAGGGAGAAAGCATGGCTCACTTTATGTTTTCCAAATTGATTTACACTTTAAGGTGCTATAAAGGAGATTGGAGACACTTTTCTTCACCCATATGTCTCCTAGTAGTACCCGAATCCCCATTGATCTATTAGCCCATTTGCCATAAAAAATAATGAATATTCTCCATAACAAGGAATATGATAATTAGAGAAAACAAAATGAGATTAAGATTAGGAGATCAGAGGAGTAAACTGAAAAAGTTCTCTAGCTCTTTGCATTCTTGACAATCCTAAATTTGGGGTGTCAATAGATTTTAGTTTACTTTTTCCCTTAATTCTAAAGTAAAGCTTTATAATGCTGAGGGCTGGGTAGTGACAGATGACAAAAAGACATAATTCAATTTTTCCCATTTTGTTTTATTTTGTTTTGTTTTGTTTTGTTTTGTTTTGTTTTGTTTTGTTTTGTTTTTAAACCCTTACCTTCCATCTTGGAGTCAATACTGCATATTGGCTCCAAGGCAAAAAAGTGGTAAGGGTAGGCAATGGGGGTCAAGTGACTTGCCCAGGGTCACACAGCTGGGAAGTGTCTGAAGTCAGATTTGAACCTAGGACCTCCCGTCTCTAGGCCTGGCTCTCAATCCACTGAGCTACCCAGCTGCCCCTAATTTTTTCCCATTTTAGCAAAAAAATATCAGGATAGAGAAAGAAGGAAATTTTGTTCCAAATAGAACAGTGTTCCATTAGACAGACAGGTTGCCACAAAACTAGGGAGTATTATCTAGAAACAGAAGAAGATAATGAGAGAAAAATAAAGTAGGTCTGGGATTGAGATGGAGTGACCTACTAAAGGAATGTCTTTTGCAACTGTTCCTACATCTTTCAGGGCATTTCTTCATAAGGGAATCTTTGAGCTATTCCTAAGATTCATACTCTGTAGAGAACAACGTATTCTGCTTACTTTTAAGGGCTTTCCCTGACTAAATCAACAAAGTATGCACCACTTTGTTGCTCCGTGTGCTTTGTTATCCTTGGTAGTATTGTCACTATTGGTCAACACTTCCCTATCATACAATTCTCTAGGAGGAGTTTATCATCATGCTTGTCCTCTATCATCTAGCACCAGCTAAAACAAGAGTTCTTGGGAATAGGAGAAACTTTTGGTTGTGTTGGAGATAGACCATTTTAGGTCAAAACTGATTCATACATATAAATATATGATCTCCAAACCTGGCATGAAGCCTAGAATGATGGGGCTTTGCTCCCCATCCCCAAACCCATGAAACACTGAGGAGGATCTGAGGATCAAGAAAGCAACAATGTATGAAAAATGCAGTCAAGTCTATCATTCTTAACTAGAAATAGTGGAAATTCCAAATTATGACACCTGGAAGACTTCTTTTTTTCCACTTTTTCTGGACATTTTTTTTCTGTCAAATATAGCTGTGATCAATGTGCAAACCCTTCCAGGTCTCTCTGGGCCCCTTGTGATCATATCGAAGTTCCCATCATTATCTTCAAGTCTGGTGCTAAACCAATATCAGCTACAGGGCTTCCTTTCCTTATGTCTAATCCTGGCTTGACTTGGAAGTAATAGACCATGAAACCTCATGTGACATAAACCAACCCAATGGGGCTTGAAGAGAGATACTGATTTCTAATCTAACTTCATCTTTTTTGCATGAATGCTAATGTTTCTCAATTTTATGGTTACTCTTAAGAAATATATTCTCATTTTCCATGGAGTTAGACATTTTCACAAAAATCTATGCATAGATTTACCAAGACTCATCAAATTTCTCACTTCCATTTCTCTATCTTCCCTCCCTTACTGCCAGAAGAATGGAAGGCTATATCAGTTTTGCGAGATATTCAGTCAGCACAATACTTTTCTGCTAATTGCCAAGATTCAGAGTCATTTGAACCCTTCCAAACCCTTTCTAAATCAGTGGTAATAATAGCAGTATTGCTTGGCAAGATAATCTGTAGTCTCATCACAAATACATATTTTGACACAGACACGCTTATAATCCCAGAGTTTTCAAGGTGTATTCTAGAGTTTAATGATAAATATTTGTTATGAAATTATTATTTTTTAAATTTCTATCAGTTAGTAGAAGGGAGGAGGTAAGATAGAGAGAAAATAAATGCCTATTAATCAGGAAGAAAATAAAAATTAGAGGAAGAAAATAAAGTACACATGGTAACTCAAAAGAATAGTTTGGGACCATAAAATATACCCTCTATTCATCTCAAAGGGTCCTATGGTCATCACTGCATTGAAGTACTATATAGTAATTGATCCTCATCATGAATGAATACATGAAGTTCTTACTATGTGCATAGTACTATATTAAGAACTGGAGAAAATAAAATTAAGACAGTCTCTCCTCTCTCAAGGAGTTCACATTCTAAAGGGTAAGATAATACATATGGAAGGTTTCAGGTGCAAGTTAGATAGAAAGGTCCCCATTGTCTTTAGGGCAGAGTAACAAAGTTGATAGTAATGCCTATTTTTTTTTAAAAAATATTTATTTGTTTATTTATTATTTTAAAACACCCAGTTAACTCCCTCCCTTCTTCCCCTCTTCATTAGGAAGATATCATTTGACAAAAAAAGTATATGTAAAACTTTTTCTTACTTATTTCTATTTATTAGTTCTTTCTCTAGAGGTGGACATACACACATCATTCTTCAAGCAATCTTTCTGTTGTATATAATGTTCTCTTGGTTCTGCTTGTTTCACTCTTCATAATTTGATGTAGATCTTTCCATGTTATTCCACACCCTGTTTAACCATTTCCCAATCGATGGACATACCTTTGATTTCCACCACAAAGAGAGTTTCTATGAATATTTTAGAACATATAGGTTCTATTCCTTTTCCCCCAGTCACCTTAGAAAATAAATCTGATCTCTCTCTCTCTCTCTCTCTCTCTCTCTCTCTCTCTCTCTCTCTCTCTCTCTCTTTCCTCTCTCTTTAATGGCTTATTTGCCCTGTGAGTGGCAGTTGGTGGCAGTTAGTAGAGATGGCTAATTCCTTATCCAAAGGAGTTGTTTTCCCAGACAACAGCTGCGAGAACTAGGACAAAAGTAGGATCCAAAGAGGTCCTGTCATAGGAGTGCCCACAAGATTCCTTCATTTATCCATCCATTTGTGGCAGATAGTTAATAGCTGTTGCTAGTGGTGAAGACCAAGATGAGTCCTTTCTCCCAATGATTACTCTCCTCAATGTTGGCTGTGGAGACTGGGCTAGAAGAAGGTTAATAGAATAGGCAAGACTGCTATTCCAAAGACTCTTTGGTTCAAGGTCCTGGGGCTCTTTAGTGAGAGTTTTTGGGGATATGGTGGTAGAAGTTATGGTGTTGGTTTGACTTGCCAGAGCATGTTACCTCCTTTGTCTCCCTCAAGGAGCTTTGATCCTAAGTCATCATCAATATGTAAAATGCAAATAGATTTTTACCTCAATAGCTATAATACAATATGAGTCAGAATAAGTAAACAAGAGAGGTGCAAATTACCTGTTATACAAGATCCAAAGGAGATGGAAAAGGAATCTTATTTTTTGGCGGGGGTGGGGTATTTGGGGTTGTTTATTTTTAGTCATTTTCCCTACTCTTCATGACCCCTTTCAGGTTTTCTTGGCAAAGATACTAAAGTAGTTTGCCGTTTCCTTCTATAGCTCAATTTTACAGATGAGGTAATTGAGGCAAACAGGGTTAAAGTGACTTGCCCAGAGTTATATAGCTAGTAAGTATCTGAGATCAGATCTGAACTCAGGCCTTCCTAATTCCAAACCCAGTGACATGGGCATTGTGCAGAGATAGCAGGGACCCTGTACCCCTTAACTCAGACAGGCTGTGAACAGGGAAATTCCCTTCCCCCTTCCTGCCCTGGTGACTCCCTAGGCAAAGACCATTGTCCTTGGAATTCCTTCAAGTTGAGATAGAGAAAGAGATACACCTCCAGAATGCACCGGGACAGTCTAAGCTCTGAGGGTCTGGGACAGACCCTGCACTCACTGAATGCCTGAGTGCAAGGAGTCACGTGCACACTATGAAAAAGGATACAAAAGGGTGAGAACTGGGGTACTCTGGGGCAGCCTCCGATGTCTCTTCCACTCATGCTGTCTTGCTGGCCATTAATCCTATCTTACTAATAAATCTTTCTTTTTACTTCTAAGCTAAATATGGAGTCCTCTCATTCTTGAGAATGGTTTCCTTCCCGAACCCAGGGGTTCACCATTTGCACCCCCATAACACCAGCACTCTTTACACTGTACAACCTACTCAAGCTATTAAATAGTTAGTTTCCATTAAGTTCATTTTAATTTACATCTTATTTATAAAGCTCAACCCAGATATGTGACTGTCAGATTGTACTTGTCGATTGTACTGCAAAAGAGGCCAGGTAGCCCTCATCCCCCTTTCCCTTGATTAAAGAGTGATTTTATGACTATTTAATAGTTCTGCGATTTTTCTAAGTTAACATACTCTTGTCTAGCATAAACCTTAATTTTGTAATTTTGCAATTTAAGATGCTTTCATTAAGTTAAACAAGATAAAGCCAACCTGATCCTGGTTTCTTGGTAACTGGGGGAGGTCTCCTTGTGATGTCCTCTATGATAAAAAAGAGAGAAAGAAAGATTGAAATTAGCAAAAATTAGCACAAAAATAGCATTTTATGGTATTGTCTAGACTCTAGGGCAAAGATGGGCAAACTATTTGGGGCAGATGAGGCCCCCTGAAATGTTCTACCTGGCCAGGAGACATTATTCCTAATCTAACGAATACAATGAGTAGGATACAATACAATGGAACTTCCAAAGAGTTGCCTTAGAAACAGACTGACAGATGAGCATTTCCTTTCCTTTGGCTCCCTCTTTAAAAAGTTTGCCCATCACTGCCTGATCCTAAGACCAGGTAATTTGCAGCAAAGGCAGATGAGTACAAGATTTCTGACCATTTGCCATACTCAAAACTATCCTTCTATTTCTCATCTCAGTGACTTTGCCTCTGCTCTTCTTCATACCTAAAATGTTCTCTCTCCTCATTTTATCCTCTTAGATCCCTTCGAACCTCTTCTAAGGTTCCATTCAAAGACAACCTAAAACAAGAGCCTTTCCTGGCCCTTGCCCCATTTTTTAGTGTTGCACTCCCCCTACCCAGTCCCAATGATTTTCTGTTTACTTTTTCCATCTGCATTCCCATTGTAATCCTCTTCCTGAACACTTTTACAATGGGAACTATTTCATTTATTTTATTCTGTCTAGCACAGTGCCTAGAACTTAGTAGTAAGTGCTTGATAAACCCCCTTTTATTTGAATTGAAGTCTTTCTCAGAGATCTATAGATAACAAAAGACAAATACACTGGGAAAACACTCCTATTCATGTACACAGGGAAAACCACTAGGAAACACTCCATTCACTTTATTCTGCCACTAAGTAACATTACTTCCAATTTGCTTCAAACATTGTTGCTCTTTCTCTTCCTCTTTCAAACATTTTTCACTGTGTTTTTATGGCATAATCAGTCCATTTCCACACCAGACTCGAGTATTGGGCTCTTTCTGCTCTCCTCTATTGCCTTTTGGGCAGTCTCAGAATTTGAGAGAAGGTGGTAACTTCATTAGGGCTATTGACAATAATTATGATGTTAGTTCTAGACTCTGTGATTGTGAATGAAGTGAAAACAATGAAGTGAAAAAGTACATTGGACTAGGGATGAGAAGACCTGGGTTCTAGACCATTCTCTGCCTCTAGATGTGTGATTTCCTGGAAATTACTATAATTATCTGTACCCTACTTTCCATATCTAATAATAATTAGTTAGGAGGTAGATAGTACTTTAAGATTTACAAAGCACATTAAATGTTCTATCTTACAGTGGTTCCCAAACTTTTTTGGCCTACCACCCCCTTTCCAGAAAACATATTACTTAGTGCCCCCTGTCACATGCTATCACGGCCCCCTTACAGTTATTCACTGCCCCAAAATACACCTGTGGCCATCACCGCCTCCCTGGATCACTGCAGCACCCAACAGGGGGCGGTGGTGCCCACTTTGGGAATCACTGTATCAGATGATCCTCACAATAGCCCTGTCATGTAGATGCTATTATCTATTTTATTATCTCCACTTTTAGGAAAAGGAAACAGACTGAGAGAAGTTAAATAACTTGCTCAGGGTCACATAGCTAATAAATGTATGATGGAGGATTTGGTCTAAGGTCTTCCTGGTTCCAAATCCAAATCTTATCTACTATGCCACATAGCAGCTTATTCTAATACAATTCCTTTTACAGTTAATCGCTAAAGTTTCTTTCAGTAATAAATTCTCTATAAGCCAGCAGTCATTTAAATATGTATGTAATAAGAACTGATGTGCCCAGAGAACAGCTGACAACGTCTCTTCACATGGGAGGATCTGGAATGCGTCTTTCTGGGAGACTCATAGTAATGTGTAATGGAAATACTTTGGAAAGATTTTGGAGCATAGACATTCTATGCCAGAAATGTTTCTTGTCAGTAAATAGGAGATGCTTTGATTGACTACACAGGCTGTCAGAAAGGACCACTGCTTAGAGTGCTGGACATTTTTTCTTTTTCTCATTCTTCCCTTTGGTTGCATTCTTATAACTTAACTTCTTAGCTAGCAGAGTCTGGTAAGAAATAATGTCATAGGGGAGCAGTTGGGCAGCTCAGTGGATTGAGAGCCAAGCCTAGCAATGGGAGGTCCTAGATTAAAATCTGGTCTTAGACACTACCTTGCTGTGTGACCCTGGGCAAGTCACTTAACCCCCATTCCCTAGCCCATCAATACACAGTATTGATTCTAAGACATAAGGTAAGATTTGTTTGTTTTTTGTTTTTAAAGAAACAATGGTATAAGGGGACAGGCATTGGGACTTTTCCTCTTCAAGGCAATATGTCTCTATGAAAATGTAATTAACTTTTTTTGCCCACCTCAGCATTTATTTCTGTTTTAGGTGAAGGATATTAAATGAGGTGCTTGATCATAAGTTTAGTAGACTGAGTGTCCAGAAGTTCCAATGCCTGGATGTCCCAGCATTCTTATATCAGAGGTTTATAATCACCTAAACCTGGACACCCCACAGACTAAGGATTGAATTTTAGGACCCAGATTAGTAATTATTGAGACAGTGATCCATCTAGCAGTCATGCCTCATCTAGATAGGAACTTGGTGGGACTGTTGTTAGGTAGAAATTGTGCTGAGTGATCCTGTTTTCCCTAAAGACTTGTGTGAGTTAGAAAAGAGTGAGGCATTTGGGAGAAATGTTTGTACTTTGGTTCTTGTTTATAACTTTTTAGTAAATGTCTCTTATAAAATTTAATTGATCTCAAGTTATTAAATGTAACTAGAAGCTACTCATGGAACCTAATAGTAAGAATATAGCCAGTAGGGACTAGAGCAGATTGTAGTAATATATATGTGTGTATATGTATATATATATATATATATATATTTTTTTTTTTTTTCCTCAAAGTCCTCAGGATACACTCTTAGGATCTTGAGGGGTAGATGTAGAATGGCCCTTCTCTGGGAGAGTAAGGTAAAAAGTACTGGATACATACATACATATATACACACATACATGTGTGCCTCTGTCTCTCTCTGTGTCTATATATGTGTGTGTGTGTATATATATATATATATATACACACACTTACAAAGAGATATGGGAATAGATCCACATAATGATTTCAAAAGATCTAGCTTTATGATGATCACTTGAATGATTTTTAAAATCGAGTTGACAATTTCAAATTCATGAATTCATAGAAAACAGAACATCTAATACTATTCAAGGAAGAGTATGTTTTACAAGACTTCATTGTTGTATCTTTGTTTTCTCACATTCTCATTCTCAATTTATCACAATAAAAATAGACTGGTAAATCCAGGCAGATTTGTGAATGATTTGTGAAGTATTAGGAGAAACTCTTTAATCCTATCTATAAAGGTGAGGCAACCACAACATGACAAACATGGAAATGTTTACTGTTTGATAATACATACATTACTTATATCATATTACCTGCCTTCTAGGGGAGGGGAGGAACAGTGGAGGGAGAGAACATGGATCACAAAATGTCAGAAAATGATTATTAAAAATTTTATCAACATGTGATCTGTAAAAAATAAATATTTAAAAAATTAAAAAATAATTGAAATTTTAAGCTAATTAGGATGGGGTGAGGGAGTACAGAGAAATAGGGATTTCCTTTGAGTTTCTGATTGCTGTCTGATAAATAACTAGAAGAGGAAAAAATCAGCTAACGTAGAAATAGGACTTGTATAAGACACCACTGGTTTTCTTCTCCAAGAAAATCATTGTCTACACCCATCTGATCACAGGGTTTACCATGATACATTTCTTAGTCAGCAGAGAGAAAAGCAAAATATGAGATTCAGCAACGTGGGCATGTAATTATTCCAAAAGCATTGACAATCTAGGAAAGAATAAAATCCTTGAAAGAGAAGAGGTCCAATAAAAGTATTCAAGGCTAGTCTGTATTTAATATATAATTTGGGAGATTATAATCTACAGTCTGGGAGAATATAGTCCCTAACGTGACCCCAGAAGAGATTCTTCACTGCCTTCCTCAGTAAGCAGGAAGCTGTGGTTCTTGACTAAGCTACATAACAAGCTGAACAATGTTGGGGTGGGGGAGAGAGAAAGAATTCAGCTAACTTGCTTTGTGTATAAAATATTCCAGTGACTACAAATTCAAGTAAATGCACAGAAACAGAACAAATAGAAAAGAACATGGCAAACATAATGAAAAAGGAAGGATGTAAATATTTATAAGGAATATATCCTGGAAGCAAATGTAAAATTAGAGAATAAAGGCAATTCAGGTCAACTCATTCTTTAATGCAGATTGGGTGTGTAGTTTGTGTTTTTTATGAATTCTTATTCTTTTATGAATTCAGAAATTGGGACACTCACTCCTGACTTTGCTTCCTTTTCATTCTCTGGAAAATAACTAGTTCAGTTGGCTGGAATAGAAGGAATGATAAAGAATTCAAGGAGATTAGTCTGAAAAAGTATTCCAAGATCAGGTCATAGAGGACCTTAAATTCCAGAAAAAGAGTTTGGACTTTGATTAGTAAATGATAGAGGCATTGACAGATTTTTGAGCAAAGGAGAGTCATGATTAAAGTCATCATTTAGGTAACAGAGGACCAATACTGGTTATAGAACCCAGGTGTGGAATAAGGAAGATCTAAATTCAATTACCATAAATTAACTTTCTAAAGTGACCTTGGTCAAGTAAATTAACTTCTCTGTGTCATCAGAGAATTCTCTAAGACCACAAATTGTAGGATTGTTGTTGATCTATGTGCATTGGTGGAGGGGATTTTAAAAGAGTGTTCAAAACATTTTAGAAGGCAGAGATTGGCTGGATACAAGTTAGAAGGCTGCCATAACCTTGTGAGTGTAGGAGGATTTGAAAGTTGGTGGCTAAGCAATGAAGTAAATAGAGTGCTAGGCCTGAAGTCTGGCTATTTCATTTTCCTGGATCAAATCTGGCCTCAGACACTTACTGTGTGACCCAGGAAAAGTCACTTAACCGTGTTTGACTCAGTTCCTCATCTGTAAAATTAGCTAAAGAAGGAAATGGCAAATCACTCCAGTATTTTTGGCAAGAAAATTCCAAATGGGACTATGAAGAGTTAGACACAACTGAAACGAATGAACAAGAGTGTGACTAACTCAAATAATCACTAGGACATCTTGCAGAGCATTCCTTGAAATGATGAAAAACTCTCAAGCCAGATGAGAAACTTGATTTTATTCTCCTCTAAGAACTGTAAAAGAGGGGTAAGAGAGTGGGGAGAACGGAAGCTATGCCAGTAGTTTTCCACCTGGCACTTAAGAAGTAAAAAACATCTCCCTAAGATACAGCCTTCAAGATCTTTCACTAAAGCAACCATTCAACAAACCAACTGAATGCTGCCTTGAAATTCTAGATGGATGGGACCTGACATATAACCTGGAATAAGGAAAGGGGTACCCAGGATATACAATTTATGGTAATGAATTTGTAGCATCTTTATTCACTTGAAGAAATGGCTAATTTCCTCCCATTCTCAAATATTTGTGAATTAACCCTTGCTTCATTTTGTAACTGGGAAATATGGGAAAATCTCGTGTGGTTGTGTCCTACATCTTTTTATTCAAACCCAAGCTCTGATTCATTAGAATATTACAATGGGAGTGGAAAAGATGACAATTTTTGACAAACTGATTGGACATATGATTTGTGGATGTTGTATTTAATGACCCCTGGTGTACCATCATACTTTCAACCTGGGTTCTTGGATTCTATATTCTTTGGTAAAACAGGCACTTACCATTATCATCAAGTGCATCTGCTAAATCGAAGTCATCTTGCCCTGTTAGAAATACAAACATGGTTAAGTCACACTTTAATGGAGAAAGTTGAGCTTTTCTTTTTTATTATTCTGCTTTTCCTATAATAACCAATGCTTCATTGACTCATTCAGTTATCATTTGTTTAATTCCTTCCATGTGCAAAGCACTATGAAAGGAAATAAGGGAATATTCGCAATTAAAGCTTTTGACAATCCATAAGTAGAAACATGAATAAGAAAACTATACTTTCCTTCCATGAAATTACTCTCTCTTTCTGTAGTAGAAAAGAGTGTTGGAATGACAGTCAGAGGAGGCTGATTCAAATTCTGGTTCACTTGTGTGACACAAAGCAAATTGTTTCCCCTATGTAGAACTCAGTTTTCCCATCTACAAAATGAGAGGGCATGATTAGATAACCTTTACAGTATCTTTCAGGTTGAAATCAATGATTTCATTAGTCTTATTTTGATCCTATTCCATGCCATTTTGGGGTAACCTGTAGACCAATATTCTCAATTCGATTTAATAGATATGCATGAGGCAAGTACCATGGGTGAGATAATATGCTAGAAGTTGGGCATACAAAGACAAAAATGGAAAACAGTTGCTGCCTTCAAGAAGCTTACATCCTCTGTCTCAATTCAGTCTTCTGCCACTATTCAATTCATAATAATGATTTTGTTTAGTATGTCTTAAACTTAAATGTTTCTTTTTTGTTTTTCCACATAGGAATTTATAATATTTAATACCTGAGACTCTAGATATAACCACAATTCTTCCTTTCCATATTAACACAAACTGTAGCTGTGTCTATAGATTATTAAACATCCCAGGATCTCAGTTCAATAGGTTTCCTCACTTCTACCAAGGGTAAAGCAAATGGTAAATATTCTTTCTATTTTACATTTTGGACAGGGAATTGTTAAAGAATTATGTATTGAATCACTGCAGTACATCAGAGTCTGACTAAAATATAATCTCCCTAAGGATACAGACAGTCTTTTCTAAAGATTTCATTAAAACACATTGCTTAAAAAATATTTCTTGTTATTTTTAAATTGACAAGAGTATGTTGTGCATTTGACCTATCCCCTTCCTATGTGGTAAGATATTGGCCCTGGGCATCTGATAGTCACTGAATAAAGAAAAAGGATATCTTAAGCATTCTCTGTAAAGGAGAAACCAGTGTTTCTCCAGTGTCTAATCTACTATCAAGTGATAGACTAGGCATTTGGGGATGAGGCACAGAATCTTAAAACAGTGGTTCTTAACCTGGGATTAATAAGCTTTTTCATTATTTTTAAATTTTGATAGTTGTATCTCAACACATTTGGTTTCCTTTGTAATTCTTTATATTCTTTTATGCATATTTTGAAACATTGTTAAGAGAAGGGGCTACAGGTTTTATTAGGCTGCCAAAAGGATTCACAACACACATATACACAAAAAATTAAGAACTAATGTTTTAGAATATATTTTAGTTTATTGGGGGAGGATAGGGAAATGTACATTTATATATTATGTGTCTACTATGTGCCAGTCCTTGGGCTAAGTATTTTTTCTTTTCTTTTTCTTTTTTTTTAAACTTTTACCTTCTGTCTTAGAATTGATACAAGTAACATTCAAAGGCAAAAAAGCAGTGAGGGCTAGGTAATCAGGGTTAAGTGACTTGCCCAAAGTCATATAGCTAGGAAGTACTCAAGGTAAAATTTGAACCCAAGGTCCTCCTGACTCCAGGCCTGGCTCTATAAACTGCCCCTGGGCTAAGCATTTTCACTAATATTATTTCATTTGATCTTTACAATAATCTTGTGAGATAGATGTTATTGTTATTCCCAACTCAGCCTGACATTCTATATTATCAAATTGACATAAAGCATCTGAAAAAAAAAAGAGGAAAGAAGGGGTGAGGGAAAACTAGTTTCTGAGAAATAAAAAACTTAAATATTGAGGTAACATGGATATGGTTACTTTGGCTTTAAAAAAAGATGGACGAGGCAGGAAACAGGAGCTCAGGAGATCAGGATGCATATTTTAAGAACATTCATTTCCTATTTTCATATAAATAAGTATGCATCCTAAGAGTAAATGGGAAAATCTTTTATATCTTTATATGAGATCAATAACTACTCAATTATAAGCCTTGATAGCACTGGTTGATCTATTCTTCCTTCTTGAGTGTGTTAAAGTGAGAATAACAACCACTCTTCACATTCGCAATCTTACTTACCATGGGACCCTTTTAAAGTATATGACAAACAAATGAATTATTGAGGAGTTCAGGCAGGATAAATATTTAAAGAATTTGTTTACATATAGAGTGTTCCAAAAAATTGCTTAAAAATGAAGATGAAAAATGATGTAAACATGATTCTAATCATAGTATTGCTTTTCTTCTAATTAAAAATGGAGTAGATTTGCTCCACATGTTTAGAAAATAAATTCTACATCTATTCTCTCCTTCTAACCAGAAAGATGTAAATCATTAAAGTTCTATTTCAGTATCCTGCTGGTGAGCCTCCCTGTCTTTAGTCCCTCTCTATTCTAAGCCAATAAAATGACTTTCCTAAAGCATAAGTCAGCTCCTGTGATATTACTCCTCTTCCCTCCACCTCAGTACACTCCGATGACTTCCCTATTGCTTCTAGGACAAAATACAAAATGGCATTCAAAGCCATTCATAACCTATCTCTCTACTACCTTTCCAGTCTTATACTTTACTCCACAACACTTACTCTGATCCAGTGACATTGCCCCCTGGCTGTTCATTAAACAAGATACATCTCATCTCAGATTTGGGCATTTATTCTAGCTCTCTTCCATTCCTCAAATACTCTTCCCTCTTTTGCTCCAAAGACTTTCCTGCCTGATTTCCTTTAAGTTCCAAATAGAATTGCTCCTTATCCCAAAAGTCTTCCTTAATCCTTAATTCCAATGCCTTCCCTCTTCCTAATTATCTCTTATTTATCCTAGGGATAGCTTGCTTTGTACATGCTTGTTTTCATGTAGTCTGCCTTATTAAGTTGTAAGATCCTTGAGGACAAGGACTGTCTTTTGCCTCTCTTTTTTTTTATTCCCAGAACTTAGCATGGTGCCTGGCACATAGTAGGCACTTAATAAATATTGATTGATTGGTTGGTTGGTTGATTTACTACTTGTGTGACCGTAGGCAAGCATGTAAAATGACCTAAAAGCCCTTTTCTGCTGTGAAACTAGAATATCATTCTATAACTTAAGACCACCTCAGTAACTAAATAATGAAACTCTGAAGTTGTAGCCAACAGACACTACTTTATAAGTAGGGTTTTGTGGAAGGGGTGTGGATATAAGCATTAGGAGAATTTTAAGCAAAGGAACTGGAATGTGATTATGAGTCATGTTGGGTGGAGTAGATGGCTTCATTATTCATATTTGCTACAAGAAATATGGGAACACCACCATTTCTCCTGATCTGGACTGAGGTTCTGCATGTTTACAAAAGCCAGAAGATAATACCAAAGTCATGGATGGTCCAGATGCTTTGGAAGGGGTATATCTATTTTGGGGCATCACCTTCTAAGGGACCACACAATTCAGCTCCAGGTTCCTCGTACAATGAATGTTAGATTTTAAATAGTTTAACATATTCAGACATGTTTGGACTGATTTTCCCATGGACAGAGGTTAAAGAAGCAGAAAACTTGATTATGTTTATCATTAACATTTATTAATTCTTAATTCATTCAACATTTATTAAGCACCTATGAGGGGACTATATTCCAGAGTCTCAAATATCCCTTCCAGCTCTAAATATATATTCTGATAATTCTCTCCTATTGAACCCAGAGCATTGAGTTAGAATGATGATGTGGGAGAGTCAAAGTTTAGAAGAAATATAGAGGATTTATTCTCAAGCTGCATAGAGGCTAATTGAGAAATATGATACAAGGACTGCACTGGATTTGGAGTCAGGCAAACATAGATTTGAACTCTTCCCTAGATAGTAGTAGTTGAGTGACCCTGGCAAAGTCCCTTAATCTCTCTGACTCTTAGTCTCCTCATCTATAAATTTCTACTAGATATGTGGCTGTTGTCTTGAAGCTATTAGAAAAACCAAAGGAGACTATATGTGGAAAAGTGCTTCACAAAATATTTTAGTCAACAAAGATATTTAAACACTGTCAATGTTCCAGTTCTTGAGGTCAGCTCTGGAAATGCAAAGAATGCTGCCTGCCCTGAGAAGCTCATATTCTAATAGGAGAGATAATAGACAACTACAATAAATATGTACATACAGGCTGTTATTTATCTGTTGTTTTTTAAGAACCAATAACATCACAGGGTGATGTCTTGATTTGTGCATGAATTGGGTTTCAGTTAGGCAAAGTTACACAGAGTCCTCAGCCTAACACTTGCAGAGTCATAGAAGTCCAAAGGCAAGACAAAAGTCAAGATGACTGGCAATGCCCCAGGATGCAGTGACCTCGGCATCTCCAATATCTGACCAAGTAGTTGACTCAATGGCCATTGGAAAAACTTGTTCTCATCTACCCATTCTGTTGGGGGAGTCTTCATTTCATTGGGATACACACCGCTTTAAATCACTGAAAAGTTTGTGACCCATGGTTACCCTCAACCTGATTTAGCCTATCTGCTAAGATGGTTTATAGGAACATGGCCACTGTGTATGCTACAATTTCTTGAAGTCGCAGATGAGATTATTGTACATATAGATATATAGAGTATAAATGGAAGCTAATCTCAAAGGAAAGAGACCAGAGGGGTGGAGAGGACTAGGAAAGGCATCTTGTTCTGAAGGAATTTAGAAGAGTAATTCAGAGAAGGTAAGCTTCCCAGGAATGAGAGTCAGCCATGCAATGAAATGCCTATGTAAAGAATAGGAAATAGGATAATGTACATTTAAATGTTGTGTAGGAGAGAAAACCACTATATAAATAAGCTATTATGATAATCATGATACACATAAAAATAACCATCTCGTACATTCTCCCTTCCATACTTTTGCCCATGCCTTATTAAATACCAGTTAGGACTTGGAGGTAGCATACCACTGGAGATAGAAAAACAAAAGAAGATAATATCTTCCCTCAAAAAAATTATTGCCCTCCTCTCTTCTTCATGTGTATCTGAATCCTGATTATCTTTCAAGGCCCGGCTTATGTCCCAATTCTTTTATGAAACTTCTACTGACAAGCTCAATCTACAATCACGTCCTGCTGTTCTGAACACATGCATTATGGTATGCATTATTGAACTATCTATTGGAGACATCATCTACAAGTTCTTTTCATGAGACTGGAGATGATAATAATAAAAATGAGCATTTATTAAACAATAATTTAATAAAGGCTTGCAAAATTTTTTGCAAACATTATCTTACTTTAACCTTACTATAACAATTTTATGGAATAGGTGCTATGATCATTTTCATTTTTCAAATAAAAAAAATAAAGCAGACCAAGGTTAAGGGTTACATAGCTAGTAAGTATCTGAGGCCCATTGCAAACTTAGGTCATTTTGACTCCAGGCTCAGCTTCCTATCCACTATTTTATCTTAACAGAGATGTAGTAGTATGGTATTTTTTTTAATTAACAAAACTTGAATTATATTCTAAAAGAATAAAAGTGAAAAATATAGACAGTGATAAATGAATAGACTTCCAACTCTAAAATTCTGTTTCTATGATTCTCCAATTCCATTGAAGGTTTTGCGGCTTGACTAGCAATACGAAGATGGATTTTGTCCCAGGATTCTCTTTACTCTCTGCCAGAGGCAGCTGCTGGCTCAGTGGGTAGAGTTCTAGTGGACCAGGAGTCAGGAAGACCTGGGTTCAAATTCAGCCTCAGCCTAGATGTGTGACCTTGGGCACAGATCATAAAGGTTAATAAATACTAATAATTTAATAAAAATATAAAATTGTAGAAAAAATAATAAATCACAGAGATTAATAAAACTGTCCTGAGCCTTGGTTTGCCTTAGTTTTCTCATCTGTAAAATTAGGATAATAATGTAGTTCCTTCCCAAGTTTATTGAAATATGAGATATTTGTAAAAAAAGTACTTGTCACAGTGTCTAGCATATAGTTGGCAGCATATAAATGCTTATTCTCTTCCCTCATAAGACACAGAACCAGATAATTAAAATAGGTACAACCAAGAGGGTTGTGATTGACAAGGAGAATCTTGGAGGACCATGAAGGAGGATTCCATTTAATTGGGTTTTAACAAGTGATTGTTAATGCAATAGGAAAACAAAGTTGGGAAGACAATATAGGCCTAGAGATGGCAGAGAGCATCTTGTTTTTTGGAGGTAGAGAGAAGTTTCATATAACTGTAGTTTTTTTATACAGAGAGGAATACTGTGAGTCAAGCTGGACTTGATTATAGAAGACCTTGAATTCTAAGGAAAGAAGTTTGACTTACTCAGCAAGCAGGCAATAGGAAAACTGCTGAGGTACTGGAATAAGCTCCCATGATTAAAAATTGACTTTAGAGTCAAAGTTGCCACTTAGATCAAAACATAGGGAACTGGAAACTAAGTCCTGTCCTTGATGTTTCATCAATAAACTTAGTGTGCTGTGACCAATTATACAAATAATTTAAGCTAAGATCCAGGGTACAAAGGCAAAAATGAAATCATCCCTGCCTACAAAAGGCTTACATTCTATGGAATCAAACCCATCTATTATTCTGATTCTTCCATTCCAAAAGGAAATAAAAATATTTTCTTAACTAGTATCATTGCATTACTGATCACTATTTGATTTTTGACTTTCAATATCATCAGTATAATCAATTTTTAGGACTGGAGAATATCAGAACTGGTCAGAAACTTAGAGATCATTTATTCCAACCTCCTTATTTTATAGATGAGGAAAGTGAGGCTTAAAAATAACAATAACAACAATAATAATGCCAGTAATAGCTAACATTTATATAGAGCTTTCTATGAGATCCTGTAATCCCTGCTGTTGGAGGGAGCAAGGATAGCAGATCTCTTGAATACAGAAGTCCTGAGATACAGTGGACCATGTCAATCAAGTGTCTGCACCAAATTTGTCAGCAATATGGTAAGATCCAGGAGCAGGAGACCCACCATGCTCCCAAATGAGGGATGAACCGGTCTAGGTTGGAAATGGAGTCAATATTGAATATTGAGTAGTTAGTCACTGTACTTTCAATCTGAAAGGAATAGGGAGAGAGTCTTTTTGTTGTTGTTGTTAATTTTAGAATAACCAAAAGATCTTTTATTTTTGCTCTTAGTTTTTAAAATTACATTGGAAGTTCTTACTTATATTGACCCCAGAGACTAGCATAGTCTCTTACGTCTAGTAGGTATTTACAAATATTTTTTATTGACTAATATGAAGCTGACCTCAGAGATTGTCCCAGGAAGCTATGATATAGAATAGTCACTTTTTGCTGTATATTGAAAATTTTTGCATTTAGTATTTATTAATAGGGTGTTACATCATAGAGAAAAGTCTTAAAGCTAGAAGAGATCTTAGAGGCTATCAAGTATAGTCTTCTCAGAGGTACTTTACAAATGTTTCTTAAATGAATTAAAGTCCCACCTCCTCCTTTTCCAAACTCACTGGAGTTAGAGGTGAAGTTAATATGTTTATTACTCTGCCACAGTTAATTAATAGCAGAGTCAGGTTTAACACTCAAGTCTTCTTAGTCAAAATTCATCATTATTGACATTATATCTACCACTTCCTCAAAATGACTGCAAAAACTATGTTCTGAGAAAATTGAAGTCTCTTTGGATAGAGGACAAGCTAAACTTACATTGAATAAAATTATGTTAAGTTCAGATTCCAATGTCTTACTAGTAGAATATTTCATTATTGTAATTGATGCTTTGATCTTGACTAATTAACTGAGATTGTCAAGAATTTTGCAAACTAAGTGTTGTATAATTGCTGCCTAATGCAATCCCCACTAACAACTGTATGAAAAGTTTACTGGTCACCTAGTGAAAGAATATGGGACATCTAAATCATTGATTTTCAGTGAATTACTTCATTTTCTACTCTAAGAAAAGAGTAGTTTCTAGAAAGCTCAGAGAAGTAAAGGGAAGAAAATATATATATATATATAAAACCATTCTCTAATTTTTTCTGCCAGATGAATTTGTTAGTAACCCAATATAAATTCACATCTGATTTATCCATGGCACTACATTCAATAGCTACTGAAATTTGAGGAAAAATGTAAGAACTATTTTTTTCTTACATATCCCAAATATTTTTGAATGTTTGCATTTTAAACAGTTGTCATTTTTACCTGTAGAATTTTAATTACTCTAGTATTAACACAATTCATCATTTTATCATTCACTATATGGGACATAACTACTGCAAAGCCCCCTTGGAAATCAGATGCTTATATTGGAAATACCTTTTTGGGTGTTCTATATAGAAACGAGAATTTTACACACCTGGAGCAGGAATTTCAATTAGATGGGTGTGAAATCACAACTTTAATCAGGATACTACTTAAGTGTCCTACATTTCAGCCTCCTTAAACCTTACTCCAAATACTCTTTTTGTTGTTTAGTCATTTTTTAGTTGTATCTGACTCTTCGTGTCCCCATTTCAGGTTTTCTTGGCAAAGATATTGAAATGATTTGCTATTTCCTTCTCCAACTCATTTTACAGATGAGGAAACCAAGGCAAAGAGTTAAGTGACTTGTCCAGGATCACAGAGCTAATAAGTGTCTGAGTTCGGATTTAAACTCAGGTCTTCCTGATTCCAGGGCTGGCACTTTATCCACTGTGACAACTACCTGCCCTCAGATTCTCTACAATCCATCAGCACTGACCTATTTGCTATTCCTTGAATATAAAATTCTTATCTCTGGACGCCAGTACTTTTTCTCTAGGCGTCCTCATGCTTAGCACACCGTCTTTCTCCACATTCAGCTCCCGGATTCCCTAGCCTCCTTCAAGACTTCAAATACATCTTCTCCAAGTGACCTTTGCCATCCCATTCCCACTTTAATTCCTTTCCTTTGAGATAATCTTCCATTTACTCAGAATATATCTTGCCTGTTATTTACATTTCACCTCTCCCACTAGAATGTAAAATCTTTGTAGTCAAAAACTGTTTTCGTTTTTCTTTCCATACCTAGAAATAAGTACCTGACACATAGTAAGTGCTTAAAAATGATTATCAGTTGACTGACTGATACAATTGTTTTGAAAAAATATACATAGATTCTACTCCAGTCTAAGCTGGTTCACTTGATATTTATACAATAGATTTTTGGCTGAGTTTGTTGTTCATGTGAAGAAAAATAAAGATTGGCAAGAACTTGATTCATCATTCACTTTGTTTCTAACTCTATATACGGATAACTGGATTCTGGCATTAGTACCCGAGTTCAAATTTCCAAATTTTAACACAGACTAGCTATAACCTTTGAGCCTCAGTTTCCTGATCTGTAAAATGGAATAATAATATATATCTCACAGAGTTGATGTATCTCAAGTGAGGAAAGTGCTACTCAAAATTTAAAATGTCATCTAAATGTGAGTTATTATTACTTTGAAAGATCTATTATTTCATCAGTTTAGGGCAACTCAGAGGCACAATGATAGAACGCCAGTCTAAACTCAAGAAGACTCCTCTTCTCAAGTTCAGATCTGACCTCAGACTTGGAAGCAGCAACAACAGCAACAACAGCAACAACAACAAAAAAAATGGGTCATACTTCCACTTTAATAGATCCCAGAAAAGACTTTAGAGGCTCAGTGACGAGTCTTTCTCTTCAAGGGATTCATGGCCAAAGACAGAACTTCAAATTACTGAGTCATTGAGATGAAGGGTAGAAATGGAGAAGGAAATCAAGGCCCCTTTGAGGTAGGTTGAAACATAGAAGAGGACTTTTCAGAGATGCCAGAGACTGCCTTTAGTAAGCCTGAGGCTTCCACACCCAGAGCTAAGGTTGAGAAGCAGGTTCTAGAAGGGTGAGACACTCAGCAATCTTGCCAAACTACCTCAACTTGAAACTATAGAGTTGAATCCAGCTTCTAGCCCTGATAGGTCTTATCTGACAACCACGAACAAAAGCTTAAAAAGAGGTTCCTTAAGATGAGATGCAGGAAACTAAGAAATATTAAGGGTGTTATTTCCCTTTCCATATGCAGAGAAGATCAGAATTAGTGCTGCAAACCTCTATAATTTTGTACCTTCATACTGTAGGTTTCCTTATCAGGGGCAGCAGTGAAAGATCCTTTAAACAAAAGAGCAATGCAATAGAGAAGGGGAGAGCACAAATCCTTTACTGAAGATAAAAGTAGTAGGTAAGGAACTCAGTGTGGCAGGAGGTGATTGTAATAAATAGTGTAGGGAGCCTGTGAGCCCTGCCTCAAGCTTGCTGATGAAAGAAAAAAGAGGGTTTTATGGCAAACACAGCACACACTAAGAGCTGACACAGGGAATTCCAGTAGATTCAGCCCAAATGTGAAGGTCCCAAAAAGCCAAGGGAACAGTTTATTTACTTCCCATTCACCCTAAAGAAAGACTGATACTAACAAAGTAGCTTGATGTATCAATCATCTCTAATCAATCCATAGGCATTGTTAACTGCTATCATGTACAAGACTATGAAAATAAAAACGAAAAAGTCCCTGCTCTCAAGGAGTTTACATCGGATCAGGGAATCAACATGTGCCTAAATAATTATATTCAAAATATAAAGAAGATAGATACAAGGTAAATGAGAGGAGGACAGGGGAGAAGAACTAGCAGATAGAGGGATGAGAAAAGGCTTCAAGTAGAAAGTGTCACTTGAAGAAAGTTCTGAAGAAAACAAGAGATTCTAAAGGGCAGGGATGAAGGGATGCCACAAGGGATCACATTCCCAGCATGGGGAGATAGCAAGTGTAAAAGCAACCCGGAAAATGTCCTGGCTTTGGCTTCAGGGAACCGGGGTCCTAACAATTACTACCTGGGTAAATTAGGGCATATCATTTTACCACTCCCTTAGGCTCAGTGTCTTCGTCTGTAAAATGAAAGGGTTGGACTAGGTGACCTCTAAGGTCTTTTTGAGGTTTAAATCCGATGCTCCTAAGTCACATCAGAGAACACACTCCTTGGAACGCTGTGGAGGTGTGTGGGTGTCATCATCTCTCAGAGTTTATTCAGTTGACCTCCAGAGTGAACACACTGTCTATATAAGGGCCCCAATAAAGGTTTAAGAGACTGCTTATGCCCTAGCACTTTTTATTCTCTGTTTTGAAACCTCTTAGTCACTTTGCACCCCACCATGGAGACCCACAGCTAACTGCCTTTTGAAGAGGGGTAGTGGATTTTGAGTAAATTGGCTATTATTTTTTTCCAGTCTTAGCAAAATAAAACCAAATCAGAGAAAGTGTTTATTTGCCAAGGTAAAAAGTGCCCATTATACTCTTCTAGTGAGAGCAATGGACTCTGCCAACACAGGTAAGATTAATGACATTTTTGTTTTTGTTTTGGCATTAAAAGAATGTGTGAGTGTTCTTTGGAGAATCAGTGCTTTAACTCTTCTCTAAAATAGACTGCCTCATCATAAATCACTTTTTGAGAAGCCTAAATAACTTAGAACAATTTAGCTAAGGCCATCGGGCACTTAAGCATTTCCTGAAACAGTCAGATCCAGTAGGTGGACATGCCAAATGTGCAGTTTATGGTAATAGAAAAATTAGAGAAGAGGGGGAATGCATAAATGGAGATTTTGAACCTTGGACTTCATCCCCCATAAGTCCTTTAGTATTTCCCCAAATTCTCTTTAATCTCTCCAGTGCCTCCATGTTTGTGTGGTCATGTTATTGTTTTATAAGTTCTGTAGCTCCTCCCACTCTCTCTCTCTCTCTCTCTCTCTCTCTCTCTCTCTCTCTCTCTCTCTTTTGCTCTTGGCAGTGGGCTGGTTAGTACCTTTTACCTAGTATTTTTTTGGCTAGTTTATTATTAATAAAAATTTATAAATATAATATTTAGTATTTTGCATATTAATTTTAATCTCTACAGGAAAAAAGACTTTAATAGGTCATTTTCATTCCTGTATAGCTCAGGAGCAACAAACATTGCTGAATTATTTTTTGGCAATGATGCATAGGCAGGAGTAATGTTGTTCAGCTGTTGCCAAGAAAACCATTCATCACGACTTCAAATTTTTTTTTTTTAAACCCTTGTACTTCGGTGTATTGTCTCATAGGTGGAAGAGTGGTAAGGGTGGGCAATGGGGGTCAAGTGACTTGCCCAGGGTCACACAGCTGGGAAGTGGCTGAGGCCGGGTTTGAACCTAGGACCTCCTGTCTCTAGGCCTGACTCTCACTCCACTGAGCTACCCAGCTGCCCCCGACTTCAAATTTTTAAGATCTGTAAGAGTGTTTGCATTTTAGTTGAGTAGACCTAGAATGCATTCTTCATTACAATAACCTTGAAGATTACTAGTCATTGCCATTTTTTTCAATGAGAGAGTATGAGAAATAATCATTTCCCTGTCCTAGTCTTCTTAGAAGGAGCTCATGCTCAGTAAGAAAAGTGTCATGACTTTGACCTTTAGAGGAAAATTTTATTTCAGCCTTGTGATTTTTTTCTTGATTTTACTTGGGACATTCTATAAAACCTTTCTTACACGATAATTGAAAGCACAATGTTCTCATGAATTAGCAGGCAATTATAAAAAGGCAAAAACTGACTTGGTGTCCCATTCAGGTCACTGATGCTAACCCTAGAGCCTCAATAAGATGACTTGTTCCATTTGAGAATATGCAGAAAATTCTGCTGGATAAATCTCAGTGCTGATTGGTTAAGTGACCTTGGGCAATCAAGTGATGTTGATCAAGTAGCTTGATTTCCACAATAGCAAGCATTATAAGAATGCTATGAGGACTAATAAGAGGAAAGACGATTATTATTATTATTATTATTCAACATTTAAACATTCATGGAACAACTATATGCCCTAGTAAACTATAGAAAAAAAGCTATAAAAATGCTTAAATGGAAGACTAAGGAAATACAAATTGGGGATATGCCATGGGAAATCAAAGCTTCCATGTATTATTTCTTCTGCAAAACACAATTAGATGTAGTTTGGGAACATGCATAAAAAGTCTCTTGTTGAATCCATTTCCTTTCAAATTTATATGAAATCAGTTTCTTGTTCAATGTCATTTCAAGCCCTTTCAGTCTTGAGAAGGAAGATGATATAAAGCCAGGTGAAATAAACATGACCCATTTTTTTCCTAAGGTCTCAAGAACAGTAAACAGTGACAATAGTTTGATTTTTCTAATATTTTACTGCATACTTCTATTCAGTCTTGAAAAATGTGATTTTGATCAATCAATCTGCAAACAATGAATAAGTGATTACTATGTGACCAGCACTATATGCTAAGAGCTAAACATACAAAACAGAAATGGTCTCTGCCTCAAATGAATTTACATTCTATCAAGGGAGTCAATATAGCCTGTCCATATGTTTGTATATTTATTTACAAAATATAGATAAGATGAATTGGAAGGTAATTTGGAGAAGGAAAGCACTTGCAATTGCAAGGACCAAGAAAGAATTCATGGAGAAGATGGTGTCTGAATTGAGTTGTAAAGGAGCCTAGGAATTATAAGACATAGGGAAAAGAAGTCACAAAATTCCAGACATGGAAGTTAGATAGTACAAAGGTGCAGAGATGATGGATGACAACAGAAAGAAGGTCAGTTCTACTAGAGTATATAGAGTGTGGGAAGAGGGACACTGGACAAAAAGGCTACAAAGATAAATTAGAGCCTGCCCGGTACTCCAGGATGTGTATTCCTCTCATTTGTCATTAATCAACACAGTAATCTGTAATATTTTGGAAAGGAGGAATAATTAACCTTAAGTTAAAAAAAATAATTAACCTTAGGTTCGATTTTTTTAAAACCCTTACTTTCTGTCTTGGAATCAATACTGTATATTGGTTCCAAGGCAGAAGAGCGGTAAGGGCTAGGCAAAGTGACTTGCCCAGGGTCACACAGAAAAAAGTTTTTTTTTAATTTCTCTATGTCCCTAGGAAACTATGTAGACTTCTTGAACTGAATGTACCAATAATCAGTCTATTACTAATGAAATAAATTAAAATATCAGATTTGGGCATTAAGGATTTAAGATATAGTTCAAATACCCCAATGGTTAGTTAGGGATTCCTAAAATGAGGTTCTTATGTGGTTCCTGAACTTTAAAAAAGTTTTGACAACTGTTTAATATAATTGGTTTCTACTTTAATCCTATATATTATATTTTATACATTTAAAACCATTATTCAGAGAAGGAGTCCATAGGCTTCACCAAAGTGCTAAATGGGTTCTAATATTAAGTTAAGAACTCTTGTATCACTATCAAGCCTTCTCTGGTTCCTCCCAGTTGCTGGTATCCTCTCTCCCGCCTAACTACTTTGTATTTAATTACTTCGTATTAATTTTATTTATTCCAGATAGACTTGCAGGTGTATATATTGTCTCCTCTGATAAAATTCAGGATCCTTGAGGACACTGATTATTTTATTTCTTGTCTCTGTGCTTATCACAGTGCAAAACAGTAGTAGAAACTTAATAAATGCTTACTGATTGACTGATTGATTTTATTTATGTATGAAGAAAAAATATTGAGAACACATGTTGATAAACCGGGGATTATTAAGTTGGGGGTTTTTTTTGGCCTGGATCTCTTTAACAACCGGGTGAATCTTAAGGACCCTTTCTCAGGATGATGTTTTTAAAGGCATAAAATTTAACAATAAAATTATAAAAGGAACTTATTACATTGAAATACAATTATTAAAACATTTTAAAAATAACTTAATGGACCTCATATAAGAACCTCAATCAGGTTCTTCAAAATTTAGGTGCCACCCTAAAAACTACAAGGCCCCATTGCTGAGCTTCAGTAATTTCAGGTTTCAGACAATATTGCCAATACCATTTTTATCTAAAAGTGATTTGCAAACCTTAAAATGCTGCGTAAATGTGAACTATTATTATTTGTTCCCATACTGGAACTTGGAAGATGCTATTTTACACATTAAACAGTTTATATTCATTGAAGGTTCTCTCTGAAATTATCTAGGAGGAGAGATTCTTTTGTAGTTCTTTAGGAACTTTAGGAAATTCTTGGCTTTTTGCTCATTGGACTAGTCAACCTGATATTCCTCCCAGGGTGAAAGCAATTCATAAACAACTAATTATCATCCAAACAGTATTTTTAATTAAGCAAAAGAAAAGCAGCTTTCATTACAGGTCATTTCAATGACGGCTCCTAATAGGTAGCACCCCTCTGGTAACAATTTCCTTTTCTTCCCTACAGCTAGAATATATAGCTCAAAACCTGAAACCACTCTACTCTTCCAGATTTATTTCACATTATTCTTCTTTACTCTCTCAACAAACTGGACCGGTCTTACTCCTGACAGAGGTTTTCCTTTGTATCTGTATTCACACAATTCCCTAAGCAAGCCTGGAATTCCCACTCCTCCTTCTCCTTTTCACTTGTTAAATTCCTACCCTTGTTTTAAAGTCTATATTCCATGTCACCTCCTCCTTGATAGCTTCCCTGATCTTCTTAATATTTTGCCACCTTTCTGACTCAGACTTCACATAGTACTTGGATTTGTAACTCTCTGATGAACCACAGCAGGGGTCAGAAAACTATGTTTCCCTACTGCCTGTTTCTGCACAGCCCGGGAACTAAGAATGGTTATTACTTTTTAAACTTTATTTTAAAATGTAAAAACCGTTCTTAGCTTGTGCTATACATGTTCAGGGAAAGATTTGGCTCTGGAGTTCTAGTTACCATTCCCTGAATTAAGGTTTTACATCTACTGTGTCTTAGCCTCTAATAGACCATAAATGTTCCTAGAGGAAAAGGGGTAATATATCCCATCTAAACTTTCAATTAGTCTCAGCACCAAGAACACTACTCTGCAGGTGACAGGTGCTTAATAAATCTTTGTTGTTATAATTCAACATCCTCAGAGTTTATACTTAAGATAATATATTTTTTGGAATCATTACAATTTTCTTAAATAGACTAAGCTACTCTGAAAAGAAACAACAAAAAAGAAGGGGTGGGGAAGGTTTGCAATGTATGTCCAGGAAAAAGATTTTTCATCTTGACATCCTTGGGAGAAAAATTTCTTGGATGGTTTTAAATTGTAGGAGGTATGTGTGTGGGGTGGGGGGGGGGGGGGGGGAGAGGGGTGAGTTGTTGTTTGATCCTTTCTGAACAGGTTTTAAAAATGAAACTTTCCCTAGATCCCATCATCTCCTAAATAAATCAGGCTAAAACACACAAGCTTATATCATCTGTGCTCTTACCATATGAGCACATTTTCACGTGATTAAAATGACTAAAACAGATTCACTTTTTTAGATAACTGGGGAAAATATACCCATTTGTAATTCAAATAGAAAGAAAATAGGAATATATTTATTTTAGGACCAAAGAACAGCTTTTGTTTTCAGTTCTTTAACTTAGACTCTTGCTGATTAGTGCCTACATTTGTGGCTTTGTTTCCAAGTTATCTAATTGATTTCTTGGTCTCCATCCACCACCAAAAAATATTAAGCAAATTCTCTCTCCATTTTTAAAAAATTAAGTTATTTACAAATTAGTATAATGCACTAACTAAACACTGGTTTGTAGAAAGGAGAAAAGAATTAGAGGAAAGAAGTCCACATCCAGACAAACATCCCCCAAATTATATCACATTTGTTACCTTTAATGTGAATGAGAAAGCACAGGAGCATGAGGAAGGAGACTCTCTGCCATCTTTCCATGGTCTTCAGTTGCAGAAACATCAGCAGCTACTCATTACAAATAGACAACAAAATTCAAAACCCTCCCACCTTCATGGATGTCTGGTTTTCAAGTGTAGACATGGGATAAGGGGCGAACTATACGGCAAACAATTCTTTAAATAGGAAGCATTCCTCAGAGCAATAGTCCCCCTTCATGGAAACCTCATACACTTGTTAGGAAGATTCTAAGACCAGGTAGCCAAAGAACAAAGGGAGGTGCAGGTACATGCATGCTGAAAGTATGCATGGGTAATTATCTCCTCAATGCAAGGTGTCAATCAGGCTTCACCATACATCTAATTGGATGGCATGAGCTTGTCATTAAAGCACCAATGAGAAAATGAGACTTCTGGAAGCTGGTATAGCCTGCTCCTACTCCTTGGCTCCCTTTTGGAAATGGGTGGCACTCCAAGTTCAAAGGCACTTCCCCTGCAGCCATGGCAAGAAGCTGGTTTTCCTACCCCAGCAGAACACATGACAAGTTCACGAGATGCTTGCAAAACTTTAGGTGATTCAATATTTCCTTGGAAAGAACTGAGAGAAAAGAAACCTTGCCCATCATCTAATTTTGGATGGCGATCACAGATCTAGAGCTGGGACTTTAGAAGTATTGAATGCCCCCTACCTTCAGTTTCATTTTTCTGTGTTTTCATGAATTCATTCAGCAAATCATATTGAGCTTTATTTTTTTTAATGTGCACTGGACTCTTCCAGTCAGAATGTAGGATACAAATAAGTAAAAGTTCGGATGCTGATTTAAAGAGGATTGTTACCTAATTAAGAAAGATGAAAAAATTAACTAGCTAGCATTTACATAGTTTTTTAGATTTGAAAGTGCTTTAAAAATATTATATTTTATCCTCACAACAACCCTGAGAGTTAGATGCTATTTCTAACTCCATTTCACAAATGGAGAAACTGAGACAGGTAGAGATTGAAAGCGATACGACTAGTAATAATAATAGCTAGCATTTTCATAGCACTTATTTTGTGCCAGACATGACACCATGCTAAGTGCTTTATAATTATTATCTACCTTGGGAGATAGATGCCATTACTTATCCCAATTTACAAAGGAGGAAACTGAAATACAGAGAGGTTAAATGACTTACCCAGAGTCACACAGTACATATCTGAAATCACATTTGAGATCAGGTCTTCCTGACTTTGGCCCAGCAAACACTCTATTCACCAAGCCACCAAACAAAACAAGATATTGCATGATTATAAGTAATGTATACAGCAAGTTCTTTATGAGTTCAGAAGATGGAAATAAGATAGTTTGATCCTGTAGAAATGTAGGATCTTTTGGAGATAAGAAACTAGGACACTTTGGAAGACTAGTCACCAGCTTATACTTGGAAGTAGGAGCAATAAGGAATAAATATGAGAGTATGCTTGAGAGTCAAACTTCGAATTAGAGGTTTCATGCAAGAGAAAAGTGGAAAAGATAATTTAAAGCCAAAACATGGAGGAATTTGCATAAGGATCACAATAATAACTAATGCATTTAAAAATCATGTTGCCTAGCTCATAGCAGATGCTTAATACTGGTTTATCGACAGACTGGCTGACTGATGGCCAGAGTTATGCTAGGGCCATCTGAACCTGGTTCACTCAAGCTGGATTGTTAAATTTTAATGGAAGCATTTATACCTTTGAAACAAACATCATAAATCTGGGTTTGAGTTTATTGTTTTGTTGACTGTCTAGACTTAAGAAAGTAATGAGGAAAATATAAATAATGTGGATTAAACTTAAAAGGATAGCTCGTGTGCATGTTTTCCCCAGAGAATAGTTTGTTAAACATTTACCAACACACTGTTGCATCCCTTTAATGTTTTCCAGGTGCTTTTATGTATATTTTTCATCTGATTCTCACATTAATAAGTGAGAGGGGTGCTATTATTTCCCCCATTTTATACTTGAGAAAGCTGAGCCTAACAGAGCTAAAGTGATTTGCCCAAAGTCAAATCACTAATGAGGGTTTGAGGTGGGAGTTCAAATTCAGGTTTTCCTGACTCCAAGACCATCATTCTATTCCAGATTAAGGACTTTGAATAGGCCACTGGTTTACAAAGCAGGGGCCATGATTTCAGAGGGTGGATACCCAAGGAAGTATGCGGTTCAACTTTAAGGGTTATGATTGACCAATAAAAAGGTGGAGAGATCCTTTGAATGCTACCCTCCTTGCAATAGTAATGAAGCTTGTTTCCATCACAACCATACTTAGTCTTTATTTTCTAATTTACCTTCATTCCACCCTCTCCACCTCCTTTATAAACTCCTGTCTTCTCCACCTCAGATCTGGCTTTTGACTCTCAAAGAACAGTTGTAATCTAATTGCTGCCTGAGCACTCACAACAATAGCAACTTGGTGCCTTCGGGGAAAAGTCCTCCACACAAAGCATAGTCGCTCCCTCCCTGTCCTCAGAATACAAAGTGACTACAACAGATGACCTTTGGAGGATGAGCTCTGCATTCCAGCCAAATACAGTCCTATTCGACCCTCATTTTTATTCTGTACATGTCCTTGTCTACACAGTATATGTATGTGTGTGTATATATAAAAATATATACTGGACAACAAAGCATATATAGATGTATAGACACATACTTATATGCATTCATTTATGTGTTCATGTATGTTTCTGTATGTATGGGGGTTATGAAGAGCCAGACATGACCAACCAACAAAGCACATATATACATACATAATATATATACACACATAGAGATAGATAGATAGATAGATAGATAGATAGATAGATAGATAGATAGGCAAGCAGAGAGAAAGAGAGAGAAAGAAAGAAATAGTTGTCAGTCATATCTAACTCTATGTGACCTTATTTGGGGGTTTCATGGCAGAGATACTGGAATGGTTTGCTATGTCCTTTTCTGGCTCATTTTACATATGAGGAACTGAGGCAAACAAGATTAAGTGACCTGCCCAGGGTCATACATCTAGTAAACGTCTGAGGCTAGATGAGTCTTCCTGATACCAAGCTCACTGCTTTATCTTCCAGAACCACATAGCTGCTACACATAAACCCTCTCTCTCACTCTCTCTCTCTCTCTCTCTCTCTCTCTCTCTCCTTCTCTTCCTGTCTCTCCCCCTCT